>NC_133778.1:47596209-47736267 GCF_003597395.2 Chelonoidis abingdonii | reverse complement strand
TTGTTTTAAACCTGCTGCCCATTAATTTCATTTGGTGGCCCCTAGTTCTTGTATTATGGGAACAAGTAAATAACTTTTCCTTATTCACTTTCTCCACACCACTCCTGATTTTATATACCTCTATCATATCCCCCCTTCAGGCCTGACTACACTTGTGAGTTACAGTGCAATAAAGGAGTCCCAGGCACACTAGCGCACTACCCCTCCACACTGGCAAGGCAGATAGAGCGCTCTGACTCTGTGGGTATAGCGCTGCTGGTACTCCATCTCGGCAAGTGGAATAACGTTTGATGCACCCCTGCTGGAGCACCGTGGTGCCATTGTGAATGAGGCGTTGCATCACTGCGCTGTGATAAGCCTTTGGAAACTTCCCATAATCCCCTTAAATCAAGTGACCACTCTTGTCATTGTTTTGAACTCGCCGTAGGAACGCTGGAGGAATACGGATATGCCCTTTCAAAGCTCCATTTCTGACAGCTGGCTGCTCATCTGCTCGGGGACAAAGGAACCATTATTGAGGAATGCTGCTTGCTTTGAGTGAGTGAGAGAGAGGCGGGGTAGGGGGGAGGTCTGCTGCTGTCTGAACTTACAAGACAGCATGCTGGCACGCTGGCACCCCCCTCCCCAAACCCATTCTCTCTTCCTCCACATACACGCAACACACTCTACCCCACCCCCTCCCATTTGAAAAGCATGTTGCAACCACATGCATGCTGGGATAACTATCACAATGCACTGCTCTTTGTGGCATTGCAAGAGCTGCTAATGTGGCCATGCCAGCGCGCTTCCAGCTGAGAGTGTAAAACATTTTCCCTACTGCGGTAACTCCCAGCGCTCTACAACTACAAGTGTAGCCATGCTCTTAGTCTTCTCTTTTCTAAGCTGAAAAGTCCTAGCCTCTTTAATCTCTCCTCATATAGGACCATTCCAAACCCCTAATCATTTTAGTTGCCCTTCTCTGAACCTTTTCTAATGCCAGTATATCTCTTTTGACATGAGGAGACCACATCTGTACGCAGTATTCCAGATGTGGGTGTACCATGGATTTATATAAGGGCAATAAGACATTCTGTCTTATTGTCTATCCCTTTTTTAATGATTCCTAACATCCTGCCTGCTTTTTTAACTGCTGCTGCACACTGCGTGGACGTCTTCAGAGAGCTATCCACGAACTCTCTCTTTCCTGATTAGTTGTAGATAAATTAGCCCACCGTAGTCCCCAACATTTTTCATCTGGCAGATGCCAGACGACGAGCCACGAAGGACTGTGGCGGCGGCCGAGCATCTGCTGAAATTTTGCTGACAAGCGGCAACGTCAATAGGCGACAAGTAGTGTCATCCAGAGGCGTCATTGCTGAAATACTGCCAAAAATCCCTTTGGTGAGGGACCTTGTTAAGTCTTTCTGGAAATCTAAGCACACTTAACATATCTTCTAAGGTTGGATCGTTCAAACACACATACATATCTTTTTAAGGATGAGCTGGCCACTTCCTGAAAACCATTTTTCCTTCTCTCCTCTCCAAACACTGCACATCTTTCACTGATCATAATGACCCCATTTTTCTTTCAGTACCTGCAAACTCGCACCTTAGACTAGATCTGCTGTTTCCAGGACCAATTCCTTCTCTCCCTGTTTACTCTTTCATCCATCTTCCTTTCTTCATGGCCACTTTGGAGCATCAGCACTCAGAACACTATTATATTGATTTCTATCAGCTCTGGGCCCCTTGCATATTCTTATTAGGCCAAATTCTGCTCTCATTTACACCAATGCAACACAGTAGAATTTGGCTTATTTTAAAAGATTGGCAACACTAAAAATATAATCTTTTTGTGATCATGGAACCTAGGACATTTCAAAAGATTCCACCCTGTGAATAAGATTTCTGTGGTCGCAGAGTGTATGTGCAGTCTTTTTCTTATTCCTACCTTTATAGTATACCAAAGATAGCACAAAAAGACATTTTATCTGCCTGCTGAAAAAACGTAGACGTCTGGTAGTGAAAAAACTTTGAAAAAGCTACAAAACCAGGGAAGATGCATCTTAGGCACATATGAAGCCAAACTAAAATATATCCTAAGGCATGTTACCAAAAAAGTATTTTCTCTCTACAGCTAATGTGTAGCTTTCCTGACAAGCAAGATCTTGTTTCACTCATTGAGCCAAATCCAAATGGGAGGGTGGGGGCCAGAAATAAAGATTGTGTAAAGATTCTAAAACAGAAAATGTTTGCATACAAAAGAATGTCTAATAGTTCATGCATCTTCATCTGAATAAACACTCTCCCTTTGAAAAAAGCCAAGCTCTGTAGCTAGTAAGTTAGGAATTGATGTATTAGATATGATAGTTACACTTTAGGAGCACAGTCCCGGACAAAACAGCTATGGGTTCTTTCCAAACTAGGCAAGTTCTGGAAGAGAGGGGATGCTGGCTCCACAGAAGACTGAGCTACCCAGGAAAAAGGTCAGTAGGACACACAGATGCCTGAAGGCAAGGAAAAACCCGTCTCAATAACTGGGAATTGGAGAGCTACCTACTAAGAAGAGAAGTTCTTGCATATGCTCTCTCAACTTCATATGCTACACAACTTCTGATTCTTGGGACTGCTTACTACCCGCATCCCCATAAAACCATGCACCATATGGGATTTATTACAGCTAAAAAGTTATAATAATTCCCTTAAATGGTCATTGTTGGGGAATTCAAGGGCTTGGTGTCTATAGGCAGAGAGTGTTTTAAATACTCCCCTGTTGTTGGAGAATGGTGTGGCGATTGGACACAGTGGGCCAGTTTCTCAATTGCCCTGCAACTTAGTCTTTTACACCTCTGCAAAGTGGGCGTAAAATGTGTAATCAGAATGGTAATGATTTAGAACCCCTATACACTCAGGGCTGGAGGGAGGTGGCTTTACATTTGGCTCACATGGTTAGTTCTTCCTTTCCCCATCTGGCCTCCAGAACAGATCTGCCAGCCAAGGAATTCCCAAGAAAAACCTCTTAAAAGATTTACTACCTGACTGTCACTCATTCCCAAGAATCTACTTGCAGAGTATGGCGATTGGGAAGGTGGAGTTGCAAACTCTGTGCCTGCCAGTAGTCAGCAGTGCTTGGTCACTTAATAAAGATGTTCTAAATAAGATGTTACCTTTGTAGCTGTCAAGCCAAGAAGCTTGAGGCTTTCTGTAGGACAGCAGACATGGAGACTCATTTTCTCTGGATTGGGTGACTTCCCAGAAAGATATTCCTGTCAGCTGGAAACACCTAGTTCCAAAGACCATCTATAACAGAGATTCTTCAAAGGCTGCATATCAACTACCCAAATAAGGTTCCCTGAAAAAAAAAGGTCTAAAACCTCAGAGCTTACACTAGCCCTTCTGGACTACTGCTGATTCAAGTAACCCCATGGAGATTTGAATACTTGTAAACGTGGAATGGTCAGATATAGATAAAACAACTACCCACAGCAACGGTATTTTGATGTACAAGACAGTGTCATGTGCCTGTCCGCTACAGCATCATTCCTGGCTGTACGGGGAGATACAGTTGGCAGTAGTACCTCAACGCCTGTTCAAAGACATAATGCCTCTGGCAATTTTATATAATAGGGAAACTCATAATACACAGCCAGGTGGGATTTTTAATTTTTTTATTTTTTGTGTGTATGGTATTTAATTATGTCACCAAATGGAGCACTTTACAAAATAAATAAAACTAGTCTGAACTCATATGCTTCAATGTCAATGTTAATGTTGCTTGCTGCCTCTTGCTCCCTTTGTTCATTAGCACAGCTGGAGATGGATGATGTCATTGCAACAGAAAATGTCCCAGATACACAGAAACAGCTGTAAACACTCAGGGCTAGCTTGTCAGCCCTTAGTTAACTATAGAGGGAGTAAGGAGCAGCAATACCCCACTGCTCAGACTGTGACTGCAGGCACATTGAGCTGCTTATCCAGTGCTCCCCCATGAGAGAAACAGACAAAATGAGAGGAGCTTTGGCACCAGATCCCCTGTTGCTTAGTCATTGTAATTAGCTGGTTACACAGAGGGAAGTAATTTCCTCACCCACCCACCCTGAGCAAAGTGAAATGGAGGCCTGGAGGGTGTTGAAGAACTGTGACTCAGTGAGTTATGATTCATTCTCCAGTCTGCCCTGAACTCAGGTAGAGACATAATCTAGCTCTAAAACAGTTCTGCAGAGAAAGAGCCAAAATGCTCACACTTGCTGAAATGAAAAATAAACAGTTCACTAAGAGTAGTTTTTCAATTTATGTGTACCTCAACCAGAAGTTAGGACTTGGTGGCTTCAGTTCAGGCTGTGTGTTTGTGCGCATGTGCGCTCTAAATTTGCTTTGCACGGGTGAGCACTCCTAGAGATTTGTTTGATTTTAAGATTTGGACAAACTCTCACAAAGCAAAATAAACCTGCCAAACTTCTCCCGGACTCAGGTGGAAACACTGCAACGTGACGAGGCTTTTGTCCCTGACTGCAAGCCAGCTCAACACTGTTCAAAGGTGGCCCAGCTTACCAGAGAGCCAGGCAGCTGCATGACTCCTGCCTGAGTTTGGCTTTTACCCTCCTGGTTACATTGTAAAAATTTTCCCTACTTCTAGGGAGGTCACTTTACTGTATGGTACAGCTTAGTACCATTTTGGCTCCTCTTCGGGTCCATGGGGAAACCTCCCACCCTGGCTACTTTCAATATCTCACAGCTTCAGGTGCTGAGGGGCTTCCTTCTCCCTCAAACACATGGAGGACACAGAGGTCCTGCCCATTCTTAAAGGGCCAGGAGCACTCCTGAAACACCTAGTCCTTTGCTCCACAGCTAGTTCTGCATCCCTTCCTCTCTGACCCCAGAGCAACCCCCCACTCCTTCGAGGGATGAGGACGCTCCCCTCCTGCATTATGGAGTGATGAGGGATTCCCAGCTGAGCCCTGTCAGGGCAGCACTGAGAGGCATGAGGAAGCGCAGCGCTAAGTGGGGGGTGAGAGGATAGGGACCAGTGGCCATGTCTGCAGAGGTGTGTCTGGGGTACAATGGGGATTGGGCTTGTGGGGAGGGGCAGGTTAGTTCATTTGGGGGGCTAGGCCCTATTCTGTTTAAACTTCCAGAAGCTGTCAGGAACTCCCCCAGCAAGCCCTGTCCAGCTATCCTCAGCCAAGGAAGGTGCCGTGATACGGGACCTGGAGCATGGAGAGGGGGCTTCTCACTTTGCCAGCCCTCTGCTATGTCAGATCCACATTTCCCACTGGATTTTTCCCTCTCTGCCTCTCCTTACGTCAGCTCTCAAGCACAATGCGAACCTGTTAATGTATAAAGTTCAGACAATTCTACCTCTAAAAAAGGGAAAATGGATTTACCCAGCCTGTGTGATTCTCTTTTGCCACCAGTCAGTTTCTCACCACGAACAGGTAACATTTAAAGGCTCTAGTGGGAGCAATCCCTTTCACCAGTGCGCACCAAGGATTTCTCCCAAGGACTGTCCTCATAGTTCCTTTTAGAACTATAAACGTCTTGCTGAAGTTACATATATGGCAGGCTGATTCTTTGCTGAAATATAGCTTGAACGTGGCCAGCATAGGGAGAGTCACTGCAACTGGTAACTATATTCTGGTCATGCCAAATGGCTTATCAGACCTGAGACAGTGGGTTCAAGGAACAAACAAAAACACATTAGAATGATAAGGTTCCCATATGTCATTTTGAATCTTGACTCCATTGACTCCATTTACAGTAACACGTTCAAACCCTTTAGACCTGTGAATGGATTCACTCACATCTGTTATTTTAGGTCAGAGGTTGGCAACCTTTCAGAAGTGCTGTGCCAAGTCTTCATTTATTCAGTCTCCTTTAAGGTTTCGCGTGCCAGAAATACAATTTAACGTTTTTAGAAGGTCTCTTTGTATAAGTCTATAATATGTCTATTGTTGTATGTAAAGTAAATAAGGTTTTTAAAATGTTTAAGAAGCTTCATTTAAAATTAAATTAAAATGCAGAGCCCCCCAGACCAGTGGCCAGGACCTGGGCAGTGTGAGTGCCACTGAAAATCAGCTTTCGTGCCACCTTCAGCATGTGTGCCATAGGTTGCCTACCCCTGTTTTAGGGAAAAGTCTCATATTTGGGTTTTCAAAAGTTCTTCACGCTAAGTGCTGCCATCTTCTGGCACTTTACTGTTCTGTGCTCGAGAAACAGCTCTATAGTGGGGCTTTATAGTGGGAGTTTATACACAGTGCAGGTACTGCTTTACCTCTCTGCCTCTAGCAATGTTCAGCCAAATTGTGTGTTTAAGAACCTTACATAATATTGATTCAGCTTCTTTGCTGAATATTTCTCAGGTTATTAATGTTAATATGTTTTTTCAAACTCATCCTGTAAAATCCTTGCCTCTCTACAACGGAAAAAACAGAACATTCCTTCTATCATTTTTAGTATGTGCTCCGTGAGATATATGGCTCTAAAATTAAGCAAACTGTTTCTAATGTTTTGATCAGTGAATTGTCTTTTACATATGTTGCCATAGCTGTTACACAATACAGTCTCATGAAAATGGTAGAAAAGGAACTAAAAGGGACACTGTCAACTTATGTTTGACCTAAAATTTAAATGTTGTAAAACAACCTTTTATAAAAGATAAGACCATTGTTGCCATAATACTTAAATTTCAGTAAAAACTGCTGTCTTTAAATACATAAACATTTCCAAGCAGCGTTTGAAACTCAAACACTGTAGCACTAAGAACTTGAAATTGAAACAGTCTATACACAAAAATGAAACTGGTTTAATTGATTTGAATTGTCCTTGTTGTGATATACAAAGAAAATAAAGACAAAAAAATTTGATTTTAAAAATTGTCACTTTTAATAATTTAAGATGTTACTAACAAAAGTAAAGAAATGTGGGATTTTTTTTTTTTTAACAATTTGTAATTTTTAAGTTACCAGTGTTCCTTTTTGGTCTGAAATTGGTGAGTATTTCTTACTGCTGCTAACTGTGATAATGCAATGCGTGCTGCCATGTTGGTTATGTAGAAAATAATGTTGGACAGATATTTCCTAAATGTATGCAATTTGTTCAGAATGATTCATCGCATAACATCCATAAATATATTTCTTTTTGTAGCTCATTGCAAGTATTTGAAGTTAGAAATTATGAACAGCATTGCTTAGACACCCAGCTCATAAGGGTTCTTTCTGTTTTCTGATTAGATTACCATAACTCTTAGGAATTAGGTTTCTATTGCAAACATACACTAAAACCGTTTTCCATGAATATTCTCTAGTACTCAGTGAACATTTTTTGGTTTAGCAGAGATTCCTGGCAATCTTGTTTACTAGAGTTTTCATGAACAGTGAACAAAAAAGGGTTTTGAATGCAATCAAAGATGATCTAAAAATTCAAACTACAAGCATTCTGAAGAATTCACCCAGATGTAATGGAAAGTCTGATTTATTGTAATGTTGTTATATTCTGATAGGGAATACTGTAACTTTTTGTGCCTGTTACCTTTGTAAAAGTAAAGCCAGACCTTTGCCCAGGGCCACCCAGAGAATTCAGGGGCAAAGCAATTTCAGGGGCCCCTTCTATAAAAAAAAAGTTGCAATATTATAGAATACTATATTCTCATGGGTGCCCCTGCGGGGCCCAGGGTCTGGGGCAAATTGCCTCACTTGCCCCCTGCCCCCTCTGGGCAGCCCTGACTTTGCCTCCTCTAACAATCACCCAAAAGGCAAATATTGCATGGAAAATAAAGTTTTAACATGCATGTGCAAATGAATGACTTATGTATGTGACATAATTCTTCAATTTACATCTGTATCATGAACATGATAATGTTTAAGGTATTGTGTTTTTAATACATCATTGTATACCTCTGCTTGCCCAGGGAGTGTCAGTGTCAGTGACTAAGCATTAACAAATTCATGATAGAGTACCTCATTTACCTATTTTAAGATCATAATATCTAGAGACTGTGCAGTCATAAATCCATCCCCCTGCTAGGGCTGGTTTGATAACAGGATAGAGAATTTTAAACTCCTATGCTGCAGTGTCATGGAGATAAAAGAAGATTCTCTGTACCACCCTGTCTGTGTCTCAGAAGTTCTGCCCACTGGAATTTTTTAAAATCCTGGTTTCCTTTGCTTGGAAATAATTAGATTTTTTTCAGTGTGTAGAATTTCCCATCTACTTGTGGACAAGTTTGATCAAATTCAGGTTGAGTGGGCTGATGTTGTGATCATGAAATATACAGTAAAAGGAGTGAGACCTTTAGGAATTTGGTAGAAAACACAGCAAAGGGCTGGGACAGGAAGAAAACTTACCTGTAGGCTCAATGCAATGGGTACTAGAGATGGCAGTCAGTAAAATGCCTGGTCAGGATAAATCTTCTGGAGAGTTAAGTTTAGTATTCCAAGCAAACATTAATGATACTGGGGATCACAGAGAGAACTATCTTGGGAAAATCCAATGGTACTTTTCACAAGAGGAGAAGAGTTAGCCATAGTGTCTTGCCTAATTCGCCCTTTATTTTCATACTGTATTCTTCTTCACTTCCTGTCCTTATGCACTTTTCCTACAATATATACTGTTAAACAAATGCTATGTCCCACCCAAGAGATGGCTGCAGTTCTATGGTTGTTGAAATGACTTCTGTTTATGTATTGTGACAGACCCAGGCCAGTGGGGTATAGGAGTCTGGTAGAGGGCAAATATACTGGTCACTGGATGAGTAGTTTTCTGTTCCCTGAGTGACCAGAGCAGGGGCTGCACTAGAGTAATCAGGAACCTGCTAGAACCAATTAAGGCAGACAGGCTGATTAGAACACCTGCAGCCAATCAAGGCAGGCTAATCAGGGCACCTGGGTTTAAAAAGGAGCTCACTCCAGCCAGGGATGGGGGGGCCAGAGGAGAGGAAGTGTGTGTGAGGAGCTGGAGCAAGAGGCACAAGGAGCTGAGGGTGAGGGTGTGCTGCTGAGGTCTAAGGAGTACAAGCGTTATCAGACACCAGGAGGAAGGTCCTGTGGTGAGGATAAAGAAGGTGTTGGGAGGAGGCCATGGGGAAGTAGCGCCAGGAGAGTGTAGCTGTCATGCAGCGTTACAAGAGGCAATAGACAGCTGCAATCCACAGGGCCCTGAGCGGGAAGCCTGAGTAGAGGGCGACCTGGGTTCCCCCTAAACCTACCACCAACTCCTGATCAGACACAGGAGGAGTTGATCCAGAATGTGGGGAAGATCACTGAGGTGAGCAAATCTGCCAATAAGTGCAGGACCCACTAAGGTAGAGGAGGAACTTTGTCACAGTATATTATGCATCGATTATACAAACTCATACACATTTTGTATACATGTAGCTAGTGAATAGAATCCTTTTGGATAATGGAAATATATAATGAAGATACTGACTTTATAAGATGTGGGACAACTTTAAAATTAAATAGTTCTCGAGTTTTATGAGGAAATATTTTTGAATGGAAGAAGAGCTATGGGAACAACTTGACTATACTTTTGAACCTATTTGTCAAATGTCTCAATACTTCTCCTGAAGGTATTTTAGTCTGTTACAGTTAATCATTACCTGAAACTATGTGAAAAATCTATCCAGAACCAGTAGACAGTACATTGTTGTTTTGCTAGACAGGGAAGAAATGTAGACAGTTGAGTCATAGCTATCAGTTTTTCATTACACTTAAATGTAGTCAACGACTATAGGATTTTCCAACACTGTTCCTACTTTTGATATATAGTGTTACTGATCTCCTAGGATAAGCTCCTCTAAAAGAGGGCAGAATTCTACTTCTCCCATTTAACAAGGCTAATTGCTTTGTAGTGGGAAGAACAGGGAGTCCAGAGGCCATGCACAAGGGGCTTTACAACCCTCTGCTTGCTGTGGATCATGGCTCTCTAAAGAAGCATCGAGGCAGAGTTCAGGGGTGGGTCAGGGAAATGGTGGAGCTATGGATAAGAGTTCTGCCAAGTGCACAGAATCACTAGCTGGGAGCCCTGCTGTAGCAGCAGCCATGGACTGGTTGTGAAGATGCGCTGCATCCTGGACACAGGTGATGGGCAGGGAAAGATTCCATTCTTCGAGCCATGGGAAGCCTGTTTACTTGAGTTTTGTGCTAATCATATGAATTTCACCTAAGGTGAGAAATCTAAAGAAACATGTTGGAAGTACCTTCTATGCACAAGCCATGCTGGAGTAAAGGTGGGTGGTAAAGAATACAGATGAGCATTTACTAATTTCCACTCTTGCAGAGTATGTAGCTCATGAGCCACAATCATGGATGTGATTTCAATTAGGGTCTTTTAAGACACAGTACCAGCAATGGAGTATGGTTGCTAATGATCTCTTATACCAGTTAGGTATTTATCATAATTTGCTGAAATTTTTAAACTACATTTTTATTTCTTGTTTCTTAAAAATATTCAACATTTATCACTATTAAAAGATAATGTGAAAAAAGCAGATATACAATTTTATAACCCTCTATTCAAACTGCTGCAGCTTTTGAAATCCACCAAGATCTAACTTCTGTAAAATGCCTACATAAAGCAGCATTCCTAATATAATACTTGCTTTCACCAGAGTTCCCTCACCATGAGTTTGCCCGCTCTGAATAATAAAACTTATTTTCACCTGCAAGTACTGAACTGAGTTCATATTGTCACTTTCTTCCAGCTCTTTTATTCCTACTACTTTTTGTATGATTTTCAGGGATTTTTTTTGCTGGCTTTTCAGAAGACCCCATTTCTTTGGTTTGCTTTGTTTTCGGAATGAACTTAGTAGCCTGATTTTTGCCAGTGCTTTGAAAATTATCAGTAATGAACGTTCGGAGACTTAGCTTTTTACCTGCATTCTTCTTTCATCTATTCATAATCTTCATGCAGAATACTCAAAGGATGCATTTTTGCTTCATTAGTTGTTATGGTGATGTGCTTGAGGAAGATAATTATAATTATTGTTTCCCGAAAGAAGCACCTGTGCTTCAGGAAGTAGGTTTCACTAGAATCAGCTCAGACTTAGGCCAGGTCTACACTGCGACTTTAAATCGGTTTAATGGCCGATATACCGATTTAACGCTGTATCCGTTCACACGACGTCGTCATTAATATCGAGTTAAACGGCTCCTTAAATCGATTTCGGAACTCCTCCCAAACGAGAGGAGTAGCGCTAAATTCGATAGTGATAACTCGGATTAGGGTTCGTGTGGACGGAAATCGACGTTATTGGCCTCCGGGCGGCATCCCAGAGTGCAGCACTGACCGCTCTGGACAGCAATCTGAACTCGGATGCAGCGGGCAGGTAAACAGGAAAAGCCCCGCGAACTTTTGAATTACATTTCCTGCTTGCCCAGCGTGGAGCTCTGATCAGCACGGCTGGCGATGCAGTTTGAAATCGAAAAAGAGCTCCAGCATAGACCGTACGGGAGATACTAGGTCTGATCGCTGTATGGGGAGACAAATCTGTTGTATCCAGCTCCGTTACAGAACACGAAATGCCAAAGCGTTTGAATAAAAAACTCCAGGATACACAGCGCTGTGTGACAAGCGTAACGGGAAGCCAGAGACTCAAATGGACGCTCATGAAGGGAGGGAGGGGGTACTGAGGACTCCAGCTATCCCACAGTCCACAGCAGTCTCTGAAAATTATTTGCATTCTTGGCTGAGCTCCCAATGTCTGTAGGTTCAAACACAGTGTCTGGCGTGGTTCAGGGAACAGCTCCTCAGTTTATTTCCCCCCACCACCACGTGAAAAAAAAAAGGGAAAGATTGCTGTGCTATGGCGTTTGCTCAATGCACTCCGCGAAAAAGGCGCCAAAGGGTTGTCTGCTGCCTTCACAAAGGGAGGGGTGAGGCTGTACCCAGCACCACCCGGGGCAGTGTTTTCTGCCCCATCAGGCACTGTGCTCTCAACACGGAAGTGGGAACTATGGGATAGCTGAGGAACAGCTACCCACAGTGCACCGCTCCTGAAATCGATGGTAGCTTTGGACCATGGACGCAAACAATCGATTTCGGGATCCCACTGTGGACGCGCTAAACCGATTTTATTAGATCTGTTTTGTAATATCGGTTTAAGCTAATTCGAAATAATCGTGCAGTGTAGACGTACCCCTAGGCACAGACACAGAATCATTAGCATTTGCTTGAGTGGCCTTCATGGCTTAAGAACTTTCTTAGTGCATTCTTGTGAGAAACCTTTATGTCTGCTCTTCTTTTGATTTTTATTTTCCCTATTAACATTCTGCTTACCAACCCAGGCACCATCATGGGCTTGGTTCACTTCCACTGACATACTGAGGGGCAAACTGTACTTTCCTGTGCAAACAGGGGTCACTGCTTGCAAGCAGGTATTCACGCCTCAGGAGGGCAAATGGTATTTTCACCTCCACGCTTTTGAGGATCTCACCAGGAGAGGATAGCTTTAATCTCCACTGTGCAGCCATAGGAGCCATGTTTTCAGAAGTTGCTTGAGGTCTGTACTGAATCAATGCATTTCCTGGTGCTTCAGTAGTATCTCATCTCTACTCCACACCTTTCGCCTTCTGTCCAATTCAGATCATGGCTTTTTTTTCTGACATCCTGTCATGGATGTCTAGCTGTGAGCTCAAGCTCAACAAAGCTTAAACAGAGTTTTTAATGCCCCCCCCCATTCGTTGCTCCCCACTACCTCATTCTTGATTTCTGTGAGTGACACCACCAGCCTGCTTGTCTCTTAGACCCTTAACCTGAGTGTACTCGCACCTCTCTTTTGGTCCCTCCATCCAGACTATGCCTAAGTCTTGTTGATTGTTTCTGCATAATGTCTCTAAGATAAAGCCTTTCCCCTACCCATCCACACTTGTCCCTTAGTGCCAGCCTCCACTGCATATTGTTACCTTTTCGAACAAGCACCTTTGTGCTTTCTCCCGTGCTGCCCCTCAGGCATGGGAAGAGCCCCCAGTACACATCTGCAAAGGGCTTCCTTGTTATCCACTTTCAGATTTCTCCATAAAGCTCCGTTTTTTGAGATGCTTTTCTGATATCACACCGTGCCCCAGCAAACACATCGGAGTTATTCAGGAGAAATCCTGCTCGGTCCTTTGATTCATGAGAACTGCTTTAGTTGGAGCTGGAACAAACACTCAGGAAAATCCCAGCTACTGATCTGCATTTTCTTATTAGTTGTTTGTGATACTGAATTTAAGAGAAGAGTTTCAGATCCCACCCAGACAGACACTGTCCAATCCATTCCAGTGGTTTGACAGATCCTCACTTCAGTGACACATACTTATCTCAATGAACTTCTAAAAATTAAATCTTGATAATCACAGGACATTCATCTGATCAGAGATGCCCCAAATCCAGTCACTCTTACATTTTTTAACAATCAATGGGCACTTTTTTGTACCCAGAACCTTGGGGAGGAACACTCCATCAGTTTCCTTTCATTGCAAGCTTCAGTGAGCTGATGGAGTCTGCCAGGTTGATGAGCTGCACGTACATTGTAAAAGACATCATGAATCTGGCTGAGCATGTAGAAGTGCTTCTTAGATTATCATGTTCTTTGATTTAAAATTTCAGCGTAGCTGATGAATCATTCATACTTATCACAATGTTTATTCTAAAAGAAGCAGTCATCCAGAAATAAATGTAACATGACATAAAAAGTCTGAATAACCAATGTGAACAAATAGCAATCCTAAGCATTACTTTTGTTTATTCTACAAAATGAGGATTAGACAAATGAATCAGTGTCCATATGAGAGAGATATAGTTTTACCTGGGCTTGTATACAAAGGGTGCAGACATTAGATCATGATTTAAATTTGTAGACATATGCGTTTCAATGATTATAAGGCCATTCTTATTTCAATCAAGGTACCATCATGGCTTTTGGGAGATGGATGATTATTTTTCTATTGGGACAAAATTTGTTTGGTACCTAAAGTTAGGCAATTATCCATTATTAGGCACCTTAATAAAGGGCCAGATTTTCAGACATGCTGAGCACCACATCTCCCAGTCAAGTCCGTGGGACTTGCACCAGCTGAGTATGGTCTCTTAGGGACCATATACCAGTTACGGATATCTAAAGTGCTCAACTGAATGAGACAAGAGTCCTGTGGGAAAAAAATAGTATAAGATCATGAAATTAATCCCTATGCCCAAGGAAACACAATTAAGGTTGCACAGCCAATCTTAATTCTGGCACTTTCTAACTGCTGAGTGCTTGGCTTTGCAACCACAATATTAATTTTTAATGTAATTTATTTGTATAGAATTCCCACTCACACGTGTATCTGTTACCTACAAGGAATATAATAATGTACCATAATAAAATACATCAAATATTTGTTTCACATCTGAATTTTGACACCCAATACTTTTTATAGCTCATTTCCTTTACTGGTTTGCCCATAAAGAACCCTGAAAGATTCAACATTTTTTAGATCTAGATTAAAATTACATCTTTCCTACCTGTGGATGTCAGGAAAAATGTACAAGCACCAGCTCCTAAATAATGGAAACTTTTCAACTGGTTTGTTAAAAGGCCAAGGTAGGGATTTAAAAGGGTATGTCAAATATGCATATGACACCGTAATTGAACATCATCATATTGAGTGACTGGTGGTTTGTTTCTGGGGTCTTTTTAAAGAGACATTTAACACAGCAGGGGAGTGAAATGGAGAGTGGATTTTTAAAGTGAGAAAATGTAAACATCCATTTTGGATCTGTGTGCTGTTGTATAAGGAACAAAGATAAGGAATACAAAATAAGAACCTATATCCATAAGTTCTTCACTCATGAGAAGGGAATCTCTGTTCACTTACAAGAAGGAAGACCAAAATAATCTGACCGTATGCGTCATCAACACAAAGAAAAATTATACCATAATTATATTCATCTGGATCATCACAACCAATTTTCTTTTGCAGGGATGTGCATATTCAGTTTAGAGAAGAGCTATTTAATTGATTAAAGGTATGGATTGCGTTTAGCTATGATGGCAGAAGCATTTAGGCCAATTTTTAATGTTGCCAACTATCATGATTTTTGTCCGGAGTCCTGTGGTATTTGGTATTTTTCTTAGAGCCCCAGCTGATAGAATCAAGAGATTGCATGACAATCTCAGCTTTCATTAAAAATAACAGATATTCATAGCACTTCAGAATGCACAATACTTAAGCTACAGGTATTTCCTCTCACAGTAGGATTAAACTTAACACCAGTTTGAGATCAGGAAGAAATTTTCCACTACCACATGTTTGCATTGCATATTTTTACCTTTCTCTGAACTGAGCAGGCATCATATGTTAGGGTCACATATGCTTGTCCCATGTGATTGGTTTTCTTGCAGTTGAGAGGACAGCATTCATGTATCTTGGCCTTTCTGTCTTCTATTTCAATGCTAATCCTAAAAAAATAAAATTCCAAAATGACTTTTCAGTATAGAATCTCTGAGGTCAAATAAAACTTTGTACCAAACCGAATTGCTTAGTTCACTGCCAATGAATATCACATTGGAAAACAAAATAGGAGATTAGCTGAATTCCTGTGTAGTCAGGCCAACTGACCTCTCCACCCTCTCTCTTTTTTTAATCCTGCTGCCGATAGCTCATCTCAATTGATTGGCCTCTTACAGTTGGCATGGCTACTTCCGCCTTTTCATATTCTCTGTATGTATAAATATCTTCTAGCTGTGTGTTCATGTCTATGCATCCAAAGAAGTGAGCTGTAGCCCATGAAAGCTCATGCTGAAATAAATTTATTAATCTCTAAGGTACCACAAGTACTCCTGTTCTGTTTGTGGTTACAGACTAACACACCTGCTACTCTGAAACCTTTCTTTGAGGGGGGATCCATGAATGGTTTTCCAGGCTTCAGAAAAGTAAACAAGTAAAGTACTCTGAAAGGGCTCTTGGGTAAAAGGACACTTCCGGATGCTGCCTTTTCAGTAGTTTTATTTCTCTCATTTGGTACACCTCTACCTCAATATAACACTGTCCTCAGGAGCCAAAAAAATCTTACTGCATTATAGGTGAAACCACATTATATCGAACTTGATTTGATCCACCTGAGTGCGCAGCCCCATCCCCCTGAGCACTGCTTTACCATTTTATATCCAAATTCATGTTATATTGGGTGGCGTTATAACGGGGTAGAGGTGTACTTGGTGTGATCAATGGAGCCTTCAATTGCAGTCCATGCTTAGATCTCACAGTGTTGGAGTCTCATGGCTTTTCTACATAGAGCTGCAGTGCACTCTACAGGGATGAGTGCTATCTAGTGTGCATTAATGTAGTCTGTGTGAAACCATAGGTGCTGGAACTAGGGGTGCTGTCGCACCCCCTGGCTTGAAATGGTTTCCATGATATAGAGTTTACAGTTTGGTTCAATAGCTCTCAGCACCCCCACATTACAAATGGTTCAAGTACCTCTGTGTGACATGGACGGGACTATATCAAGGTGGGAACTAGGTACCTTTTAGTTAGTGCCAGCAAGATCTACACAGGGCAGACAAAGTGCTCTATGGTTTAACCCCCTGTAGGGTTGTCATGGCGTGTGGAGGAGTCTGGTCCAGCACCCCTCTTCCTGGGACTCTCAGAGACTCTCAGCCAGCCAGTAAAACAGAAGGTTTATTGGACAACAGGAACGCAGGTTACAGCAGAGCTTGCAGACACAGTCAGGACCCCTCAATCGAGTCCTTCTGGGGTTTCAGGGTGCTTGGATACCAGCTTAGGATACCCTGAATTCCCCCCACACAGCCCTAAAACGAAACTGAAACTAAACCCCCTCCTGCCGGCCCCTTCCTTTGTCTAGCTTCCCGGGAAAAAGTGTTGACCTCCCACCCCCTTGCCTAGCTCAGGTTACAGGCTCAGGTATAGTCCATCCCCTAAAGTCCTCCTCTGCTCTCCCATCCCCCATGCAGACAGCCCCTACTGCATCACAAGGATGTACTGAGGCACTGTGCAGACAAGCCCTTAATATAAGTGATGCTCTCTGAGAAGTTTGAAAACAAAATTTCTAGCCCTACAAATTTATTCCTATTAAAATCTGCATGTTTGTCAAGCTCTTCTTTCAAGCTCTGTTGGAATGTACATTTTTAGTTTGACCAATAAAAACTGAGCTATAGTTGGTAGTGACCTTGTTGATTACGTCTTGCCCATGTTCTCAGGGAACAGGCTCTTTAATTGGACATCAATAAATATTGAGCAAGTTCCAAGCTTTTAAAGCACAGAGTTTATTATGCGGGTTGCACAACTCTTCTGTATGTATTCTCAGATTACTGGTATTTGAGACAGGGTAATTCTAAACACTTCAGCTCTTTCTCTGTTTACTAGATAGAGTTTGAAACACCACCAATAAGCTATTTTGTTAACCATGATGGATAACTACAGTTGGCAAGACAGGCAATAAACCAGCATCTGCTTTTGTATTTTTTGTAAATCAGGCTGCAAATAATTAAACTTCAGATTTCTGGAATCTACCCAATTAATGGGAAAAAAGCCTGCGGCGTTCACTGCCCTGGAATGTTCTTTTACCATGAAGTCATAACTGATATTGTTCCAGATGAAGAGTATTCTGCTCATCTCCTTATAAAGCTTTATAATTTAGACCCAGCTATAGGATTAATTAATGTCTGCTGACGGTGGGCTGGGGTCATAAAGGAATATCATTCTTCTTGAGGCATTAAACAGCCCCATCACAGGATACAGTCCTGAAAACACCTATAGATAACTCACTCTAATGCTACTACCTTGAGTAGTCAATCAATGGATTACTCATGACAGTAAAACCTAGTAATGATAATAAACATTTGCAGGCTCTATAACATTTCTATACTTCAGGCAATATTCTATAATTATTCATCCTTTTTCTCTTTGTGTATATTTATGTGTCTGTAGACCCAATCACTGCTATAAAAGTAAAAGATTTGACATAACTACACATGAAAATTCATCTGGACAAACCAATGGTGTATAGTCTGATACTCTCCATCAGCTCTTTACACAGTCGCCTTAAAGCAGTAATGGGAAAAGCTCAAACAATTCAGGACAGGAGACCCCCTCAGAAGAAAGACAGAACTGAAAGGGAGACACACAATAATAAGGTAGCACTGGGAGCAAGGAAACATACAGCAAAAGGAGTGAGACCTTTAGGAATTTGGGAGAAAACACAGCAAAGGGCTGGGACAGGATGGGAACTCAGACTGGGATGTGCAGAGGTAGTTACTGGTTCCGCTTTGTACAAAAATTTATTGTGGTGTTTCATTGTGAAAATAGTCATCTCACAGAAATATGGTTTGACTCAATTTCTCACTCTTGGCCAGTAAGCCTGGAAGTGCTATAGAGGAACTTAGCTGAGGGGAAGGTGGGGCTTCTTATGACCCACAGCAACAACTCTGGCTGAGAACTCATATCAAGTCCCTCCCAGCTACAAGAATCACAGCTGTGATGGGGGGTGGGACGCACTTCAAGAGTGATGATGTAAATAGCTATAAAAAGGAAAGTAGGGAAGTTAACAGAGAAGATAGACGTATTTCAGCACTTTGGTTACACCTGGTGATTCAAGTGATCAAGTGTTAACAATGCACTGAACTCGGTGCCTTAAATTGTGAGGGTTATGGGAGAGCAAACTCACCAATGCACTTCAGGATTATGTTCAAATCTCTAAATACTAATCCTTTTTCGCGTGTGGGGTTTTTTCACTTCAGAAGCATATCCTTACTTGTGTTTTCAGTACTTGGTTCCAGCCTGCTTGAGATCAATTAGCATAAGGCAGTTTGGATAGTATTCAGCATGGTTTATAACTATCATCTGGCTTTAAAAAAAAAAAAAAAAAGAGTGGCTATTACTAAAGGTAAGTTTCTGATAGAGAAACATACTTTTGAGCCTGTGTAATGCTGTCTTCTGTTGGAGATAAATCCTGCAATTCCTGCTCACTCTAAGCTCCAGTAGACTTCAGTGGGAGTTTAGCCTGAATAAAGACTGCAGGACTCGCCCTTTGTTTGAAGAGAAAATATATAGACAGACTAACAACCTAATATTTTATAAAACCTCAAGAAGAACCTGAGTGAACTGATTGCACACTGAGGTAAACTGGGCTTGTGTTGTGCTGCGGGCATTGGCCGTTTAAGAAAGTATTTAACTCGTGGCTTGCACTTGCATTATGCAAATGAAATAGGTTAGAAACAATCTTGGAAAAGCTCTTCTGCAGGCGACATGGTCTGCAGTAGTCTGCCATGAGCTTCATATCATCATTCAGGACCTTGTCAATTTCTGAGAAGGACTGAGCTTGATAGTTGTGGCAGATGTCGTCGGCATAGATAAACTTGCAGGAAAGTGTTGCTGGCAAGTTGCTGATATACACATTGTACACTATTGGTGAAAGAACTGAATCTTGAAGAAGACTGTTAATCTGACACTTCGAGGAACTGCAATGGTCGCCCATGTGTATTCTGAACTGCCTATTTTGGAGGAAGAGCTCTACTACTTCACCCAAAGTGGGGCAACTTGAGAGAGTTTACACGGAAGGCCTCTCTGCAAACCATGTCATAAGCAGCACTCCAGGAAGATGGCTCCTGTCTTTGGTTTTCAACAAAATCTATTTTCGATAAAGGTTGTCAAGGCCAAGACTTGATCACAGGTGCTACGTTCTTTCCTGAACCCTGCCTGCTAAATCTGCAAAACATTGTCCAACTCCAGAGCAATTCGTTGGAAGATCAAGCACTCAGACACCTTATGACACACTAACAGCAAGCCATGTAGTGAGGGTCCTTGCCCAGATTGAGCATGGCAATAATTTTGCTTGATGCCAAGTACTTCTCATTAATGACTTGTATATAGAAATTAGTGAGCCACTGTGTTGCCTTTGGTCCAAGGTGCTTAAGGAATTCTGGCAAGATGTTATCATACCCTGCTGCTGTACCTGGTTTGATGGAGTTAAGGGCCTTATCTAGCTCATCAACTATAATTGACTTTGGTTGTCTCTTGCCTACATTCTAATGTTGAAGTTGACACCATTCATCATGTACTTTGTGTTTAATCATTTCTTCAGCAGAACCTTTGCTATCTGCAGTAGATGGCTTGCAACCTCACTGGGTGATTTTGGCCTGGTGATCACTGAACAAAACCCAGCCAATAAATAAGATTCCACCACTTCTGGCTGGAATAAATGAAGTCAAGATTCCCCAGAAATTCCTTCCAGCAAGCGGTGTCCAGAGACTCATCAGATGGTCTACCATGTCTAGGTCACCAGATAATTCAAATTTCCGGAGCAAGGCTTAGTAATCGGCACCCAGGCAGAGAGTTTAAATTGATTGACGACAGCCTCGTGGTATAGCTGAACATGCAGCTTTGTAAATGGCTCCTTGGAATCAGCGTAGGCTTCAATGACTGGGGTATAGTGTGATAGAATGGTAACCACCAGGGCCACTCAGAGAGGGGGAAAAGTGAGGCAATTTGCTCCAGGCCCCAGGTCCCGCAGGGGCCCCCACGAGACTTTTTCGGGGTCTCTGGAGCGGGGTCTTTCCCTTGCTCCGGGGGGCCTGGAAAACTCTCATGGGGCCTGGGCCCCCAGAGCTTCTTCCGCTTTGGTGCTTCGGCAGTGGGGGGTCCTTCCTCTCCAAGACCTGCCACCAAAGTGCCCCAAAGACCTGCAGTGGGGGGTTCTTCCGCCCTGGGACTTGCTGCTGATGTGGCGGTTCTTCAGTGGCAATTCGGCAGCGGGAGCCCCCCCATCGCCGAAGACCCCATGCCCCCTGAATCCTCTGGGCAGCCCTGGTAACCACACTACCAGTTCCAGAGCATTGCAGAACTTTTCCTAATCTTCCTTATGAAAATTCCACCAACACTTGATTGAACTTCAAATGGTGGGTAGCTGGAGCCCAATTGGGCATCAGCTAATTTGTTACTAATTTAAATTAGTTAATAATCTCTCAAGTGCAACTCTCCCTGTCCTTTCTTCACTGAAGTGTTTCTAGTCAACTTCACGACCAAGTACAATAAATGTCTTTTGTTTTTTAAACAGGTGATTTGATGGCAGGTTGTGTATTAATGGTCCATCCTTCCAAGATGCTGAATCCACCCTGAGAAGAGCAGAACATCCTTGTGTCATAAACAGATAGCTAAGGGTTAATGTTTCTTTTACCTGTAAAGGGTTAACAAAGGGAACCAAACACCTGACCAGAGGACCAATCAGGAAACAAGATTTTTCAAATCTCAAAGGGGGGGAAGTTTTGGGTGTGGGGTCTTTTGTCTCGTCTCTGTTGCTCTCTCGGCTCTGAGAGTGATCTCTCTATCTCCAGGCTTTCTAATCTTCTGTTGCCAAGTGTAAGTACAAAGATAGAAGACAATAGGCTTATATTGTTTTTTTGTATTTACATGTGTGTAGTTTGCTGGAATGTTTAAATTGTATTTCTTTTTGGATAAGGCTGTTTATTCATTTTGTTTTCTTTTAAGCCAATGACCCTGTATATTGTCACCTTGATACAGAGACCATTTTTATGTCTTTTTCTTTCTTTTTATATAAAGCTTTCTTTTTAAGACCTGTTTGATTTTTTTCTCTGGTTAAGGCTAAGGAACGAAGGGAGGGGAAAATCTCTTTGTGTTAGAGTTACAAAGCTTGCATTTGCAGGGACTCTGAGTGAGGGTGAGAGAAACCTGATCTCTCTGTGTTTGTGTTTCAAGGAATTGAAGCAGGGTAATCTCCTAGAGTACCCAGGGCGGGAAGATCTGGGAGGAGGTAAAGAGGGGGAAGGGAAGTGGGTTATTTCCCTTTGTTGTGAGACTCAGGGCATCTGAGTCTTGGGGTCCCCCAGGGAAGGTTTTGGGGAGACCAGAGTGAGCCAGACACTGGAATTTCTGGCTGGTGGCAGCGCTATCAGATCTAAGCTGGTAATTAAGCTTGGAGGTTTCATGCAGGCATCCACATTTTGGACGCTAAGGTTCAGAATTGGGACTTATGCTATATGACACCTTGTGATAGGGCAGGGTCCTGCTCCTGTGTCTTTTCAAGCAACAAACCTCTCAGAGGCCTTCTTCTGGACAAATATCTCATGGCTTACTTCACAGTGTTCTCCCCACCACTTCTATAAACTCATGTAGCTCTGTATGTAAAAGATCATAAAACCCTTGGCTCACTCAGCCAATGAGGAGCGACACAGAAGATATCTTCCCCCTGAGAGAGCTCTGGCAAGCCTGCAGATCTCTCTCTTCCCCTGAGTACTTTATGTGCCTTTTCTACCTCTTGGGTAATGGGCTAATTAGCCTTTTGGGCTCTTCTCAGCCAAACCCAATCCTCAGCCAAACCCAATCCACATATTAGGAACAGCTCTTCTTAACCAGGGCTAACTGAGAGCAACTACTTGTAGTGGCAGTGACCAGAGTGCTGCATCATTGCTATTTCCCAGCACTCTGTCACAACCCTCAACTCCTATTAATTTCTATTGGGCCTTAACTCAGACAGCTCAGGGTTATAATGAGGTGTTGTGCTCTTAGACTTTTTGCACCTACTTTCTACTGAGTCTTACAAGTGAGAAATTATGAACCTTTACTTGTAACTCTAATAGCTAAAACTCCCTCCTCTTTAAAGAAGCATTGAATACGTAACATCCCCCATTCACCCAATGAAGCAAGACAGATTCAAACATTGATATGGGAGGCTGCAGTGTAGCAGGAATGACTGGACTAAGATTAAGAAAGGAATGGACATTAAGAGTTCATGCAGTTATTAGCTCCAGGAAGCAATTAGTGTGGGGGAACAGAA
This sequence comes from Chelonoidis abingdonii, assembly GCF_003597395.2. NCBI lineage: Eukaryota > Metazoa > Chordata > Testudines > Testudinidae > Chelonoidis > Chelonoidis abingdonii. The sequence goes on along the minus strand of NC_133778.1, from coordinate 47,713,518 downwards.
TTCCTAGCAGCAGCTGAAGCTGCATTTAGAAATATTTGGAAGAATATAAAGACTAATTGGGGCAGTGGACACTGAGGACCTGATCTTATTTTCACTAGAGTTGATAGTTTTGCCACTGACTTCAGTGCAGTAGGACTGGTCCTAAAGGGCTAAGATGAAATTCTGTCCTCAGATATGTAACAGGCATACCTCCCTCTGAAGTACGTTGGAGTTTGTTCTGATCTAAATACGTTGTGTGGGCTCAGTACTGTTAGCATTACATTTACAACAGTGAATCAAAAATCAATTTCCTTTTGAATCACAAGTTCTGCAGCCAAGTTCATTCCTGTGTAACTCCAATAACTTCCACTCCATTTGGCCCCTCATGTCTCAGGAGTAAAGAAGTATAGAACCCTCATAGGAAAAAAGTGTTAATCAAATACAAACACATGCACTTTAGTCCATAAAGCCATTCAGTGCTTTCTCTGAGTAAAATAGCAAAAATCCTGTATTCAGAACATGCAGTTAATGGTGAAGCAAGGTGTCCGGAAAGAGACTTCACTCCCAGCTATGAGAACAGCAAAGTAAAACACAATATCTAACAAGTCACAAGGTGTTACCTAGTGTTTCTGTGCACTACACAAGAGGACCAAATTCTGCCCTCAATCATGACAGTACACCCCATTTGACCATAATGAACCTGCGTGGGTGTGGCTGAGAGTATAATCAGCACCATATTGTGGCCCAGAAGCCTAACAGACTTGCATTTAAGAACTTCCCTAAAACCTGAGGGATGAGCTGGTGAACAACTTCCTATAGTGCAATACATTCCCTAAAACTAACAAAATGTAAAACCCTCAAGTAGCTACCTCGAATGTCTTCCGGAGCAAAAGCCTTGCAATATGTATTTATTCAAGATAACATGTATGGGTGTTGAAGTTAGGCCTCTCCATCTGTATTTAGGACCCTAAGTCAAACTGACCCAAGGACTTTCAGCTGCTATTAATACTTAGCTTATAGACCTTTCCATCAGTAGTTCTCAAAGTGCTTTACAAAGGTGGTTAGTATCATTATCCCCATTTCAGGCATAAGAGGGGAAATGACTTGCCCAAGTGGCCAGCTGGCTGAGCCAGGATTAGAGCCCAGCTCTCCTGAGTCCTGCTCTAGTGGTCTGTCCATTAGAACCATACTGCTGTCTGTGTATTTTTATGTCATGGGCAATTTCTGCCACACACTTAGTCTGTGGATGCAGGAAGTCTTAAACATGGTGGAACCAATGTAATTATTATTACTTGTCTTACAGTAGTGACTAGAGTCCTCAGTCAGAATCACAGCTGAATTGTACAAACACATAAGACAACCCCTGCCCCAAACAACTTGTAATCACCCAGATGGCGTATGGGAGGTCAGGATTTGGGGTTCACCACTTGCTTGTTGTTAGTGGGGCCTTCAACAATTATGTTGAGAAAGAGGGGTTTGGAGAGCGGGGATGGGCTGAAAGAATGATGGAACCATCAGCCATTGTCTCCTTCCACTGCTGAATAGGGGTAGAGTAGAGGGTTCACTGTGCTGGTGGAAATGGGAAGTTTCATCTCTGCCCCTGTGGCCTTCATGGGCCTTTCCCAATGGGATTCCTTGAGAGGGTTTACTCTTTCCATGCGTGTGTGCAATAACGGCTATGATGCCGCGAATGATTGCTAAAGATAGAACATACCAGTAAATGAGTGTAGCTTTATCTTTTCTGTTGTAAACTGAATGATGTGTTCAGTCACTGTGTTAATATTTTTAATTACTAATTAAAATATAATTAATTTTTACATATTTTTCATTAATAGGATCATTTGATCTGGATCCGTCAAAGCAAAGCTCTTATTTTCATGATGATTAATAAGTTAACAGTTGTAGAGTACATGGAAGTTGTAAAGGATTACAAACAGGGGCGGCTCCAGACATCAGCACGCCAAGCGCGTGCCTGGGGTGGCAAGCCGTGGGGGGTGCTCTGCCGGTCACCGCAAGGGTGACAGGCAGGTTGCCTTCAGCGGCTTGCCTGCAGAGGGTCCGCTGGTCCCACAGCTTCAACGGACCTCCCGCAGGCATGCCGCCAAATCCGTGGGACGGGGGACCTCCCGCAGGTAAGCTGCAAAAGGCAGCCTGCCTGCCGTGCTTGGGCGGCAAAATACCTAGAGCCGCCCCTGATTACAAACCATGTATTGTGTGGACTGGATTCTTGGCAGACTTCTCTGATTATTCTAATACATGTTTATAAACACACTGATATATTTTAGACCTCTTAATGCAGTAAAATGTTTGAAAATACCAAAATGTGTTTTAACCTACATTGAAGGACTAATCACCTTCACCATTTCATGTTTACTACTAAAGAAACCAAGACAGTGCTTAGGTCGTAGCAACTCTTACAAAACATCTAAAACTAGTAAATAAAAAGAGTGAATATTCAGAGCCAAAAGTGAAAGGAAATGCTAGTAGATCCCTCAATTTTAACTGCACAAGCTGCTACTCAATATCAAGAGAAACTAAATGAGACATTCAGTAATATAGCTATTTTTCAGTATATTTCTGAATGAAACATCTCCTCTTTAGCAGTCAGCATTAGTATCTCTTAAAAAACCCTGTTATATGAACTATAATAAACCAAAATGTGATTACTTTTAAATACATTTATGAGTTCATCATAGATGTGTATTTCCTCTATGCCCAGTTGCAACTTAAAACAACAAGAATATAGATCTAGAATTTGTGTAGCACGTTTTTTAGCCATGCATTATAGTGAGATTTTTAGCCATGCATATACCACTTACCTTTCAGGGCAGGTCTTTAATTTTGGAAAGTGCTGAAAGACATTACTGTACCCATTATCAAAAATCTTTTCTATATATATCATTTATCTTTGTTGTGGTAATAAAAAGATTCCCAGCGTTCTGGTATTAACAATCCAGAAGTAACATATTAGCTTTAATTTTCCTTCCACAAGTTAAATGATTATTTTGGGTAAAGCACATGGTTTTAGAAGACTATGAAGATACAGCGCTAGTAAAAGACAGAATGGCTGGTTGATTTACATGAAATACCAAGTGCTTGTGTGAGAAAAGGTTAAAATTAGATTGACGAGCAAATGTGTTACCAGACTGCTGGCTGACAAATGGCAAAGCTATGCCAATGTATTACTTATACTGGAGATGTACTAAAAGTAAGCAGGAGGATAAAAACTATGTGCTAGAATACATTCAAACTTAGCATAAACAAAGAATGCTGGGGTGGCCACAACAGAGGCATGCCAGGGATTTACATATTTTGTGGCAATAAAATACAGCATGGGTGCAATTTAACAATTAGATATGGAGATCCAGACGCCTGTTTTGTGAACAAGTCAAGAAGGGCTGCTGTGATGGTATACAAATTCATTTACAATGATATTCCTGTTAGATGATTATACATCCATTTTCTGATAAACTTCTTTCACTGACCATGGTGATTAAATGCCCCTACTTCCGAAGACATTCTTTCTCAGTTAGGTGAGACAATGCAAATAGGAATTAATCATATAACACAGTCGTTCCCATCTTGACCAAGGTCTGATCTGTTCTTGGTGGTCAGTGAAGAGCAGTCTGGTCACATGGCACTGGCCCCCGTTTTCCCCCAGCTATTTCTACAGTGATACAGGTTTTAGCCAGATAATAACTATTTTGGACAAAACTTTCAAAAGTGTCCATTAATTGTACATGCCTCACTTGAGACACCAGGGGCTTAATATTTGGAGATGCTGGGAACCGACAACTCACACTGGTGTCCAGTAGAGTTGTGAGTGCTCGGCCCATCTGAAAATCAGGTCCTAGATGAGTCAAGTTGGACATCCAAATACTGAAGCACCAAAAACTTACTAGACACTTTAAAAAATAATGGCCATAATGACTTATCAGCTAAGTAGATAGGTAGTCTGATGTGTGTGTGATGTTTCTACAAAATGTAGATGCAATATTTAAGTAGACAGAAACAAAATTATAAATGTTTCAGGCTGCTACTCCATAATCACAACCTCATCATGCTGCTAGATGTGTATTTTAAATAGTAACTGTTAAAAAATTTAGCTAGCTTGCAGGACCCTTACTCATGATAAATATAATTAGTATGTCTACAATAACACTCTATGGGCTCCATACAGTATATCATTTTGTTTATCAAACAACATAGAGCATGTTCCCTTTGAAGTTAATGGGAATTCTGCCATTGACTTCAATGAGATTAGAATTTGGCCATAGCGTGAACTTTACAACACATAAGAATTGACTAAATGGGAGTTTACACAGTAGACTTCATGGACCATATCCTGCCCTCCAATGGGTCAGTTTTGTACAACTCTGCTAGTGTGGAATTGCCCTGGAACTGGCTTACTAAGTCCTAAAACCAGTTTGTCTCACTCCCTCTGAAGGACCTCCGCCTGTTCATGTCATATGGCCAACACAGAGGGCATGGCCACGAGAGAGGGGTCCGCCATCCCTGTGCCCCAGCAGCTGGTTGGTGCATCAGCCTGTTGGAGCTGCTGGAAGCTGGTGGAAGTTTGAGCAATCTTTGGACTTCTCAGACTTCTGGATGACTGGCCTAGTTCAAAGCAGCTCCAGAACCTGGGGACAGGAAATGTGGCTTAAAGTTACCTTTGTACCCACCTGCTTCCAGTAACAGCTGTGGATCTGACCCTGTGTATTATGCTGAGCCTCTAATATGTCTGACTTATTTCTCCCTCATTACTGTGAAGTAACGGAAGAAGGAAAATAATTTAACATTCCCTTAAGGCCACAAAAATAAACTGGTGTTGAGATTCCAGTGGTTTGCCAAGATATTGCAGGTGAGATGGCGTAAGCAGAATGTATGTGCTGCAATATCCAGGAACAATAAAAGGATGTTATTAAATATTGTGTGAAAAACATTACTTCCACCAAAACAGAAGTTTAAAATAATCAATGTGTCATTTTTACAACTGAAAATCTACCACTTTAATGAGACACTTTGAAGGGAGAGGCCCTGCTTCATAAATCAGGTGGCATGACTGAGATCCAATATGCTGCATAGTACAAAAAAGCCTTTATCCTGCCTACCTAGGAGTCAAATTAACTGTACTACAAATATTAGAGAACATGTAGAAAGGACCACAAATAACTAGAGATTGGCTGAACAAAATATCCAGGTCTGAACTGTGCTGCTAGCCATTATCTTTGCAACAAATAGTGATGATAATAAATAAAAAATGCAGCTCCTCTCCAAACATTTGGCTCTGGATCTGTACAAAGAACAAATGCTGCTGCTGTTAAATCAGCAATTGCACGTGTACTTTCTACCCACCCCCGAGTAAGTCTGGCATGCAGTGAGTGCGTGCTAAACCCCAAAAGCCTACTGGGGCCCATGAGCCAAGCATAATCTGAATAGCTCTTTTCATTGCAATAGTAAAGGAATAAGAATGAGAACAATGATATTTTGGCTCAAAGATCAAATGGCAAAAACAGATTGTGCTTGACTGATTGAAAACTAGGTAATCAGACATTTTAACAGGTATTCTTAAACTGTAAGATTACAAAATGAGTGTTTTGAGACACTGGTAAGGTTCTTCTTTCTCTTATTGACACTCTAAACCAAATCCTTAAGGTAACCAAGGACTAAACCAGGGGTTCTCAGACTTTTGTACTGGGGACCCCTTTCACATAGCAAGCCTCTGAGTGTGATCCCCCCCTTATACATTAAAAACACTGTTTTATATATTTAACACCATTATAAATGCTGGAGGCACAGCAGAGCTTGGGGTTGAGCCTGACAGCTTGCGACCCCCCCATGTAATAACCTCACGACCCCCGAGGGATCTCGACCCCCAGTTTGAGAACCCCTGGACTAAACTGTGCAACTGCACAGGTTCTCCCCTATTGACTTCTATGAAACAGAGGAGATTGGGTCCCAAAGGGCAGATGCCGCACTCCTTAGGTAGAGAGAACCTCAATTCCAGGCAGGATCAAGCCCTACATATCTGTTTTCAGCTACCAAATCCAGGATTAATCACTTAACCTTGCTTTGCAATAGAGAGGTGAGGCTGCTACATCTCAGTCTTAACTTACTATATGTGCCTGGAGGTTATTTGACATTGGGAGACTGCTGAAATCCAGTGAAGGTGGTTCCTTCTGTGGCTTGCACCACTTTCAGTGTACACTTGTCTGCACAACCCTATACACTTCAATGACACTTTATTGCTAACTAAAAACGTTTGTGGCACCATCAGGATGAATTAAAAATACGTGAGAATCTCACTCCTTTCCTTTTTCTACACCAGACTGTTAATGTTACTATCAACATAACTTACTAAAGCAATATCTGATTTTGTGCAGCTAGCACAGATATCAATATAACAAAAAGCAGCCCATAGTCCTGAAATTCTAACTGTGCACTGACATATATGAATGGATTAACGTAAAATGTCATTTGAACTAAACAGCCTGAGGTCAGGGGTGTATGCAAAATAATAGCTTTAAATTTCAGGCTTTACAATATTTTATATTTTCTGTTCAAGAGGGGGCATACGCTGACTGGCTTGCTCAGGTTGTTCTCTGTCTGTACCCTGCAATTTGAACAGGCCCAGAAGCAAGTCACTTAATTGCTTGCAAGCAAGAAAGCTTGGCAGAAATTTCCAAGATGGTTTTGGTATTCCAGGACCAAGAATAGGACTGTGTGGGTGAAAAAAGGATATTGGTCTTATCTTGCGCTTTTCCCATACAAGCGACAGAGAGTCCTGTGGCACCCTATAGACTAACAGACGTATTGGAACATTAGCTTTCGTGGGTGATGAAGTGGGTTATTCACCCACGAAAGCTTATGCTCCAATACGTCTGTTAGTCTATCAGGTGCCACAGGACACTGTTGCTTTTTACAGCTCCAGACTAACACGGCTACCCCTCTGATACTTTCCCCCATACAGTGTATTTTACTGTTGGACATTCCACAGTGTTCACAGCCATACACAACTCTCTTCAATGTTTATGGGTTAAATTCTGAAATCTTTACACAGGTCAATTTCCATTGGTCCCATGGGGGTTTGGCCTGCATAAAGACTTCAGGATCTGAACACATAATAGCCTGTGCTGTTGCTTATTCATTGGTTCAAACTGCCTTGTCTTAATCATATACAATATGACAAGACAAAACATTTTTCCCCATTAAGAATCTGGAGAGGAAACCAGCTCTTATTTTTTTGATAGTGGTTTGCAGAGAAGAGCAGTGAGAGGTGTTTGACACACAACCAGAAACCATGTAAAATTTGCCTGATTTAAATTTTCTGTACAACCTCTTCACTCCTTCTGTGTGTACTGAAACATTCAAAGCATCTGTATGAGCCACATGCTTGTTCCCTGACAACACAAAACATGGGGGTTTTGACTGAGCTACACTCCGAGTTTTTTGGGTACTTGAAATTATAGACAAAGCAAAAACAAGAGCTGCCTGTCCCCAAGAGTGAAAACCAGAGAGAAGATAGGCAGATCCCGTGGGCTGAAATGGCTGACTTTCACAGCTCTCTCATGGAGCTGAAAGAACTGGCTAGACCCGTTGTGAGTTAAATCCTTTGTGATTGTTGGGGGTCCCTTCAACTTGAGATTATTATAAGAAGCCAATGGTGCCAAATTGTCTTATGTGCCCAGAACACCCTGAAATGAGAAGCTAGTTTAGTATTTCTCCCTCCTCTGCCCACCCCCACCTGTGAGCAGCTTCACTTTTTTTTTTCCTAGTTACTCTATTCAGCTTCCTCTCCCCATTCCCATGATGGGCACGCATTATAAGAAGAGCATCCAGTTGGATGTATATAAGCTGGCTTTGTGTATTTCACTTCTCAGATCAAAATGATAAAGGTTTCTTCTCTTTCGAGACAAACTTGTTTTTCTTTGTGATGGAAAAATCATAATCTTGGGAGTGTGAAAAGTTATGGTGTATTTTTCAGGGGCTGGATAAAGTTATTCTTTTAATGACAATCCTATAAATATAATATCTTAGGCACATACAGAGAATGGGATTCAACTGATTATTAATAAAATGAAGATGCCCTCTAGTGGTTAAATAAAATAAAGCCCGGCACTCTCTCTTGTTCAAGGGAATTACCCTCACCTCTCTTTTCCTTTTCTCAAAACTGCTGTTAGCAAGATTCCACACCATTCTTACACTCCCTCCCCCCAGATACTTGGGTACAGAGGATCATTTGAAATGGTTGTGTTTAGTCCTGCAGGGCATCAAACAAGCTTAGTAAATTCACTACAGTTTCTATAGGGGCCATATCTGGACACAGTAGGGCTGGTCACATGATCACCATCTGGAATAGATGAGACTCATAAGTTACAGTGCTGTGTTCTTTTTGTAGCCAACTGTTTTCTCAGGCACGACTGGTGACTTTTTCATCTGCAAAACATTTTCAGGAAAAGAATTGCTGGAACTGTTCAAATCATTTTTGTAACTGAATGATGAATTTTCACCAGCATTTCAGTACTATGAGGTGAAGCCTCAGTGCTACATTTCTTCCAGTGAAAGGCATGGTGTAATCTCACTCTTAAGTCAGAGTTGTGATCTTACCACTTCCTTTTTATAAGGCTATCCTTGGAAAAAAGAGTAGCGCAAATGTTAGGGAGGTGCATTGTAAAAGAAAGGGGAAGCTTAAAACCACATTTTTGGACATAGGAGGCTTTAGAAACTCAGGCTGCCAAGGATTTAAAACGAAACAAAACACCACTACATGCCTTATAAGGATAGACTCAAGGAACTCAGCCTATTTAGTTTAATGAAGAGAAGGTTAAGGGGTGCCTTGATTACAGTATACACGTACCTTCATTGGGAACAAATATTTAATAATTGGCTCTTTAGTTTAGCAGAGAAAAGTGGAGCATAATCCAAGGGCTGGAAGTTGAAGCAAGACTGAAAAGGTGTAAAATTTTCTCAGTGGAACAATTTACCAAGGGGTCTTGGACTCTCCATCACTGACAATTTTTAAATCAAGATTGTTCCCCTTCCCCCCCTCAATAGATAAGCTCTAGGAGTAATTTTTAGGGGATGTTCTGTGGCCTGTGTTATAGAAGAGGTCAGATTAGATTATCACGATGGTCCCTTCTAGTCTTGGAATCTAAGATGATTTGGTCTCACATGTGGTTCAGGATGGCATTTGGTTCTTCTCTGAAAAGTGATGATACAAGTTGCATGTGGCACTCTACATCTGTTAGACCACGCGGCTTCCATCTCATTGACAAGCTGCTTCCCACCCAGTCACATGTGAAAGCTACTCCTACTGACAGCTGGAGTCATTTTTGCATCTTGAAATATTCCATATGAGGCTGGGATGTTAAAAGGAGGTGTGGAACTCAGGCCAGTGCCCAGATGATGACAGTTGATAATCTTTTATTTTCGTTTTTACTTTTCCAGGGCAGGCTGGCTTTTCTAAAGCATGTTTGAAATTAATTCACTCTGTTGTTTAAGAGACGAGTGAAATTTTGTTCTCTGAAAACGTACTCCTACAATTCCACTTGAATAATAGTCTTACTGCATTGCCACGCATGGAATATTAATAAATACATAGAAATCTAGATAAAATTAGCCAAGTCTATTTTTTCTACAAGCAGTTCCTAAGGAAAGCTTTATATAACGAGGGACAAAGTCATTTGCCACTGCTGACCCCAAATAGTTAGAATATGCAATGTGGGACAACTTGATCCACGTGCTAAATGATCCTGTTTGGGCACCTCTATTTCCAGCTGCCTTTCTCTAAACCAGTGTTTAACTCCATTCATTTCAAACCCTTTCTAGATGTAGCTTACGGATATATGCAACCCAAAAGTGTATCACAATTTCAATATAACCAGTAGATGAACAAGTTGGTCAAGTAAATCTGGCGTGATTCCTGGAAGCTCAGTAAAGTTGCGCCAGCACAAGTGCAGAGTAAATGGGAGCAAGAGTTAGTCTGTTGTTTCAGATTCCATTTCCCCCTTGCTAATGCCTGTAAAACAATGAGGCTACTTGGAATAAGGTGCTGTTCAGAGTAAGCTAGAGGATCTGAATGTGGAAGTTGTTAGGGAACAAATACATTAATTCCTTAAGTCTGTGACACTCTCACAGTAAATTAGTTGGAGGAATGAATTGTTAATTGGCTAAAGGCAGGTTAATGAACTATAGCAGAATTCAGAATGATTTGTTAACTGTGGTTCTAATATATTAAGTAAATTAATGCTGCTGAAAGGGGCAGGATTGATAGCTTGAACTGTGCCTCAGTCTTGTTCTGAAAACACCACCTTCAGTCTCCTACTCGTGTCACCAATTCTCTTTTCCGCTGAGACTGGGGGAAAAAGATCCAAATATAGTGTGATGTGATGTGGCCACTCATTTGCTAGGAAATGGACTCTTTATATAAGCCACTGCACTGCATGGCTAGCAGCTGGCAATGACTTTCAGCTACTACTGAGGAGGGTTAGATGTGAACTTGTCACCTGAAAGGTAAAGACTCCTAGTTCTACTACCAGACCCTTCAGCCACTCATGCCCCTAAATCTTTGATATTCTGACATAGTTCATTTTCTTAACAGCTGCAAAAGAAATTACTAGACAGAATTGTTTTTGAATATTCTAGCCATATTTTGGGCAGAATTAAATGGTCAAGTGAGAAAGCCAAGCAGCTCAGCCTCGTTTGGTGTTAATCAGTGCCAGGATCCATTGGCTAGAAAACTGACGCTTTCCCACTTGAAAGGAGTATGCTAGTTTTGCAAGCTCTCTTAGTGTATTTGGGAGGTAATTGCATGTATGGCTTAAAGACCACCAAATAACATGCTAGCTTGTTCACATTAAGACATCGTTGGACAGCAGAGGATTGGATGTTGTATCCCAATGCATTAGAAGGTTTGCAGATAATTCCAGAGTGGCTGTCAAGGGCAGAATGAACAAGTGTAGTGAATGTATGTGGCGCATACAGCTACATACAGTGCCATTGCTTGTGGTTGGGATCCATTTTTCAGATGTTGGATATTTTTCAGTTAGCTATTGTCAAGGTTTTTGGAGGAGGCAATGTCATGGCTTTGGCTTAGTAGTAAGTACAGAATTACTGCTAATGTCTTATGGTGGAGCTATCTCAGCACAAATCAACTCTCCTTTTTGTGTGAGAGCTCTGAGCTGGAAGGGGAAAGGAGGCAGGATCAGGGCTAGTGTTCAGAAGAGCTGACAGAGACACCCTCCACAAGCACCACAACAAAGAGGATGCTAGAATGTAGCTAGGACTGCCTCACTCATTTGTCTCCAAGCGAGGCATCTGATTGTGAGATCCTCATCTGCAACTTGTTCAAAGGAATTTTCTGATATAGTCTGGAGTAACGGGAATGGCAGATTGTGTCTTCACCGAAGATGCTAACGTGTCCTGGCCAGTATGTTAGATATACATACATCAAACTCAGATGTATTTGGAGAGGTGGCCTACCGATTAGGTAGAAGTAGTGGACAGCGTTGGAATCGTCTCATTTATTATTTGGTTCTTGTAAAGTTAATTACACGAATAGCATTTTTATCTGAACAAGATTCAATTTATTTGTATCCACATTTGTTTGTCTTAACTTTATACAAAGTAAGTATACAAAAACACCAAAGAAATATATTCACAGTATTATTTGTTGTAAAACCCCACTTATTTCTAAATTAATATTAGCAAAATCAACAAACAAAATATCCTTCCAAAAACAGACACTCAACCAAGCAACAAAAACACACAGGGAGGACAAACCACATATACATGAAAAGCACCACTGGTTTCTGTGATTGAAGACTAAGCAGTAAATTAGCCATAAGAGACATCATACAAACACAGGAAAATTAAAAAAGGAAGAATTAACAAAACAAATCCCCTTCTCAAAGTGTAGCACAACATACTGTGGATGTCTTGCAGATGAATCACAAAGTAGTGGCCAGATCTTTTCAAAGTGATATTTAGTTTAACCATTTATTTATTCAAGATTCTCATATTTACTTTTGTTTCCATTGCTTTTATCAAGGAATAAAGGTTTTTTCCTATCCCATTAGCATTTATATTTTTGGGGAAATGAGTAACTCTTGGAAACTGTGATTAAAGTTTTCAGAAACACCTGAGTCATGTAGGAGCTCACAGAAAGCCAACAGAACTAAGAAAACTTTACCTTTCTTGAAATGATTTTTTAAAGACTTTCAGGAGCTAAGCCAACTGTAATACCAACTTGAGATCCAGATTCATTCAAGAGAAGATGTATAACCAAAATGGCTCAACTCTTAGCCAGGCCCTAATAAGTGAACTTCAGAAACCTGCTGAACATCATGCAATTCATTCTTAAGCATATTATTCGGATTGGTATTCCAGTTACATTGTGATACTTTGCTTTTCACATCAAATTTATAAATCTTTGTAACTCAAATGGGAAGCCCAGGTCAGAACTGAGAAAGACCTTGTCTAGCAACACTAGGCAACACAATCTAATTAGTTTTGGGAACTCGAAACAGAGCTTAAAGGTCTTGGTCCAACATTCTCAGTAATAGGATTCCTTTCCTATTAATTTACCACCACGAGATATGATCAAAGTGTTATTCAGTGAGCATGTGATTATAGTTGCATAAAACTGTAGTTTTACAGAACTTTCATAACTAATACTAAATTAGCTAACAATAGAGAACATGGGTTTACTAACAGCATCTTGGCAAATAAGCTACAAAATAACAAAGCAAAATTGTGTTCAATGGTCAGTTAAGTCAGTTTTTGAACAAGAGACCTGTTACGTGTTGGTGAAAGACCAGTTTTGAACTACACAGAGCTCTGCTTCAGTAATTTTGCGATATATAATAATATATATAATTGTGCGATATACACTGAGTTTTAGATGTGTATTTAAAATATATTGCATACAGAGCATGAGGAACAGGACTGGAAGAGTTGTGGGGGGCAAAGCCCCCACACACAACAGCCCAACCCTCCAGGAGCCTGAGTCCCCGCTTCCCGCACCTTACTAGAGCTCCTGCCCCTCCTACCAGGTTCATCCTCCCATCCCACTCTCCTTACCTTACTCTCTCTGCTGACCAGCCTGAAGCCCTCTGGTGAGGTCTTTCCTGCTTCCCAGACCTCGAGGGTCCCCGGCACCTTTCTGCTGTAGTTTTGCTAGCCGACAGGTGAGGGCTCAGTTGCTGCCAGGTGGCTCAATGTGGAGTGGGACTCAAGTGCCGGCCAACTGGGCCAGGTCACAGTGTGCTCCCTCCCAGTCAGGTTTTAAGGGGTGAGGGATAATGGCCCTTTACACGCCGGAACCTTGGTAGAGGTGTGTATGGTGATGGTGATGGACATGGCCAAAGCAGCAGATGAATTAATACTTAAATATCCCGCAAAGTGCATATGTTTCTTTTGTTAAGAAGCCTGTGTGAGGGGGTATGGCACGCTGGCCTCCCGAGTGCCAGTGATACAGAGATCTGTATTATTGAAGACTGGGTGATATATTGTGTGGCATATTCACCAGCCAGCCAGAAACCATTGATATTCTTTTCAAATACATTTGATTGTATAATAAAGCGCTAAAGTGCATCATAGTGCTAAAAAGAAAAGCTAATAAGATGCCATATAAAATTGGTAATAAAACAGAACATTCGTATCTGAATATATGAATACTACTTATTCATTCCAATTAATTTAAGGATAGAAAAGAGGAATATGGTCTCTCACAAATTTGTGTAAATCTTCATGCTCATTTAATTTTAGATGGGTGAATTGTTGAGCCACAGTTTACATGAACAGCTCGACAAAGCAGTAAACACAGTATATGTTCACTTACGGGTCTCTCTAAATTTTATTATCCTTAATTAGTATGCAGTATAGTCCAGTCTTTTCATTTATGCAAGAGGAATTGGTACTTACGGATGTTATTTTATTACGTACGTCTAAAATAACAAAATCATCTCCCCCTGGAGACAAACCGGAACTCAAAGCTCCTTTGATCAGCTCCAAAAGAGAAAAATCGTGCTGTCAGCATCCTGGCTATCACTACATCTGTATGTATGTATGTATATAAAAGCGATTTTTTGTTATTTTTCCTTTCCTTGGAAACAGATCCATATATTATAGGAGCCCTATATATTATATTAAGGACAAGGAAAGTAACAAAAATGTCTAGAGCATAGTGAGTCTGCTTCACACCATATCTACAACATCCCAGAAACAGCGATATTTTAGATATTTGGCTATTTAATGCTTGGGTGGGGGAAACAGTTAATGTTTTGCAGTAAGTTATTTGGTTTAGAAGCCTTAATTCTGGGGCAGGACAAACACACACACCATATGGGACAGCACCGCTTGCTACAAATAGCACAATTGGAGGGAAACCTCTTTAGAACATCAATATGTTTGTGTCCTTCTGTATATTTTCTTTTTCACCTCTCTTTCAGACTGAGGCTGAAGATGACCAATTAACATCATACAATTGCACTGAAGTGATGCTAATGCTGAGTAAAATTCACTGGGATTGTACATCCTCAGCCAATTTAATTCACAGCAGCTGGCCCTGGCAAAGCACTTTAATGCAGCAGTATGATGCTAGTGACTGTAACGGTTAAATCCCATGTTGCTTGCAGACTTTTTAATGGAGAAAGCTAGGCCTGAATTTACCATTATGTGTGTAGGCCTGGATTGAGGCAAAGAAGGGCATAGCTCTCACATTCAAATCAGATATTTGATAAAACTATTATAATAAATCATTTCCTGTTTTCTCTTAAAGAACAAATGACTTGTAGTTTGAGAAAGCTAAAATTCCATTTTAATTAAACATTTGGGAGGGAAGGGGAGCCTCTGAGAAGCGGAATCGAAATTTGAGAGGTTCAACATGAAGAAACACTAAAAAGTTTCACCATAAGCTATTTGGGGTCCATTAGTTCTTCAATATAGTCAGAACTGAAGAGAAAGAAGACATTTTCATTTTTTCAATCTTTTTTATTCAAAAGTTTTCAAAAGAAATAAAACAGAAAAAAGCTAACAATCTAATCAAATGTACAGTTCAAAAATGTCTTTTGGCGTTTAACAACAAGTCCTAGGAAACAAAACTACAGAGTTATCTTGAACCGGACAAATAAGTTACCACTGGCAAGT
The DNA here is from genome assembly GCF_003597395.2 of Chelonoidis abingdonii. Classification (NCBI taxonomy): domain Eukaryota; kingdom Metazoa; phylum Chordata; order Testudines; family Testudinidae; genus Chelonoidis; species Chelonoidis abingdonii. The sequence goes on along the minus strand of NC_133778.1, from coordinate 47,698,392 downwards.
TTGTGGCACTAGAAAAACAAAAATAAAAAATTAACTCTCTTGATCATATAGATATCTCTATGAAAATCTTTTTTTTTTTCAATCTGTACAAAAGGTCTTTCTTCATAAATTAATTTTTTTTTTTTATAATTTAATGGCTGTCTACTATGTGATGTTTAAGTAACTGATTATTTCTTTATGTACAGAGGTTAAATTTCCCAAATCTTACCCAGACAATGAGTATGGCACTTAGTTCAGACATTTCCAGCAGCAGCTCTTCCCTCCCTCTAACACAGCTATTATATTGCAATTTTAACGAATGCAAAATATCAAGTAGTGAGAGATCCAAGAATGGCAATATACCAGATACAGGGAAGGTGCTGCAGGAGGTCTGGACTTTTACAAAGCAGTAATATTCCAGGGAGCATAGAACCAATAATACCACAACTTTTTTTTTTTTTTTTTTTAAAAGAAAAAACAAACATCTTTTATGACTATGTAATTCACTAGAATCTACACTTCTCAGAGCAGCAATTTACTTTTGAAACTATGAAATGTCACTGACATCTATACTCCAATACTCACACAATTTAAAAACTAAAAAATACTTGAATGAAGTAACTGCTTAGCCCTAGCTCCTGAGCTAGGATGATTTGGTCTGTGGAAACAGGGAGGGCCAGCAACCTGTCCCAGTACAAAAAGAAATAAACTTTGAGGTAGATAACTGATCATATACAGCTGACCAGACAAGTACACAGTTTTGGAAGACAACTTAATTTATCATTTGATTTAAAACATATGCCATTGTAATAAAAGAGCTTAATAGCAGTGATTTATCTAATACGTAAAAATACAAATAACTGTGTATTTATGAATCAGGAATTTCATAGTTTCAAAATTGGTTTTCTTTACACTTAACACTTGTAGTGATGATGTAAAGTGTGGCACTGCTTGGATCCAAATCTTCCTTCATGCTTTTTGTGTCCATACATCAATTAAAATTATAAAACCTAAATGTAAATGTACAAAAAAAGGCACATTCTCCTAACCGCAAACTGGTCCGGCAAAAATAAAGAGTACAGAAGACGTAATGCTGAGACAAATCAGAATTATTGGTTACTGGCTCTTTGTTCTTTGGTAAAGTTACCTTTAAAAGTGCCAAGTCTTTTTATTTTTATTTACCTACTATAGAGAGCTAGTACCCAATCAATTATGAGTCTACTTACATCTCAGCTTATGTTTGCAAACAAGTTCTTAGCTTTTGCCATTTGCTGTAATAGCAAATTTTCTGTTTGCTAGGTCTCAGCACAATCATCATTCTAAAGCACTATCATTAGTATAAAGGAAGGACAAAAACATTCTGTGATATTCCCACCCCAAACTCCCCCCTCTACCTACACTAAAACTAGAACATCAAGTTAGTTTATGAAAAAAGGCAAAAAAAGATTTTACATTGCATCATACAGCAGAGTTCCTAAATCATTCAAACTATCAGAGGAAACTATTGGCATATGGCCTTACAAACAATTTATCCTATTAAAATTTCCCCAGTCAGAAAATGTGTTTCACACAGAACATTTTTCCCCTCTTGCATTTCACTACCTTACATATTATGTGAAAAAATCATTAAAAACACTTACTACACATTAAAAAAAGCCAAATTTTCAGCAATTTTTACTGACTACCTTTTAAAAGCCCTATGCTGCTGCTTTACAAGGCATAATAGACCAGCTCATTTGGTCAAAGCATTCTACACCGTTAATTTGGACTACTTACTGAAACAGCTACAGCATGAAAGATTTAAGGCAAATTGGAATTTATAGAAAAGGATAAGACACTTCACACTACGTTAAAAGAAAAACAGAAAGCTAAGAGAACAGACACTAACTGCAACACTGCACTGTAGCAACACACACACACTGCAAGCACAGATCATCATTTTAGATGTTTTACTATTTTAAACGTCAGAAAACCCATTTCATACAATAAAAAAACAAAACAAAAGAAACAAAAACAAAAACAAACAAAAGAACCCAAAATACAAATTCTGCCATGCACGTGAATAAGTCTTGTGGTCATCTGTGCATACCCAGAAATTTAAAAAAAAAAAAAAAAATTGCGTCAACACTTGATAAAAATTTTCTTACTAAAATAAACCTGTTCACAGGAACAGCTACTAGATGAATTTAAGGATTTTTATGCACCTTATAGAACTTATAGCAAAAATAGTTTTAGTTGATTTCATTATAAATAATGTTTTCAAGAACCTGTGCAAAACTGTCAATAATTTCTAAAGCACAATTGATCAGTAAAATCCATGATTGTTTCAGCCTTTGCACCCTTCTCCAGGCAAGATCAACACTGGTTATCTGTAACATAAAAAAGTCAGAGCTAGGGCAGAGTTACTTTTGCATTGTCTTCTATTGTAGACATCTATGAGCTAAATTGTTTCTTACCTCAGATGTAGTTTTGAGAGGACCAAGTGAGCCCATGTACATACTTGACAACTGATCATGGAGGTGCCGAGTGCCCTGGGAGCTGAGGGTGCTCAGCACCTCCCCGGATAGGTCCTTTGCCTAATTACAACCGTATCCTATAGTTCCCCCCCCCCTCCCCACACAACCTCATTGATTCCCCACTGGGAGTCCTGCTTGCTAAGAGCTTAGGGACTGTGACCCTGCACTCAAACTACTGAGTGGTTTTTTTTAAATGGTAACTACTGTTGGCGCATTCATGGGGAGGAATGTTAATTTTGCAGATTAAGTTTAGTAATTTTAATACTCTTCTCCACCCTGCTATTCATTACTTATAGGGACTATACTGACTCATAGTGCATGTAAATACTAATAACAATGCTTCTTAAGACATTACGTTCATGCAGTATTGACTTTTAAGGGGAGTGGTTAGTGTTTCCAATGGTGGCTACTATAATATGCCTCAGAGAAACTGGGTAGCAGTTTTACCATCTCTTCTAGAGGCCAAATGCTGTTCCTTCTGTCCTTCTGCTCTGTGAACATGCAAAGCCCCAAACGAGTGGAGATAATACTGAACTGTTGCTAGAGACAGGATATGAAGAGCAGTATTTTGCTTCCCTGTGTGTCCTGGATCACTGCTTGGCAGCAGCAATCTCCACAGGCCCACAGAGAAGGCTTAGGACAAGACCATGCATCTGAACTCTACTGACCCACAAGCCAGATGCCCTGAATTAGGAGCATGCAGGGGCCACGGTGCAGTAACAGTCCACAGGACGTGCCTGGGTAATTGCGAAGTGTAGGATTTAGGCCCCTCAACCTCAAAAGGAAGAATGGCAATGTGCAAGGCCTGTTTACTTGGGATTCCTGTAGGGGCCAGTATTTGGCCGATGTAAAGTAACCAACACGCAGACTTGTTTACTATTATATGGAATGTGGCATCAGATGAAATGTGCTCAGCTACAGAATTTGTTTATTTGACAATTATTAGACTTCTTGAGTATAGAAGGAATTCTTATCTGAATACTTGGGATGAGAGCAGTGTTACCAGTTACCACAGAACACAACTGACCCGCAAAACCAAAGGTAAGTGAGATACGTATGTATCAGTGAACGTGCACTAGGAAAACAGGATTTGGTTCAGAAGAAGAGGGTCATATGTACAGAAGGTGCACAATCATAAAACTGCTGGCGCTTTTTGTGTGTTCTGTGTTTCTAATAAACCTGTGTCATGAGAGCTATACAAATGAACTTTTATGAACCTTTCAGAGCACATAAACAATGCAGCAAGAGATTCACTTTCTACTGCATGAATAAAGTTCTTTCAGTGTGAAGTCTTGCAAAACTTTATAAAAATGTATGCAAGTGAAGTATAGGGTTCATGATGGTTGGGGGAAAGACAAAGGAGAGAAGAACTAAACTCCAGAAGCATAGGTCTTGGAAGGATGGAATGAAGAATATGGAATGCTAGGGAAACGGTCAATGCAAAGAACACTTTAAAGGTGGCAAGCTATAAAAAGCAGTGCTGCGTGGAAGGGGTTACAGTCCAAACAAATGAATGACTTATTAAGGAAAGCACATGGAACATTCTCTATGAAAAGGAGAAAATTAACTAACTCTGAGACAAATTTAAGCCAGGACTAACAATTTGTTGACCAGTCTCTCTCCTTCCTACAGTAGTAAGACACAGAAGGGGAGTCTTTCCAAGTGAAACTCAACAAGGATTTCCTTGAGGAGATTCCACTGTATCATCCCACTGGAGGTGGCATTGCTTCTCTGTAGGAAAGCCACTTTCAAGTTAGTGCTGGGATTCAAACTGTTCTCTGCACAAGTCCGATGACATGCATGGAAGCACTGATGTCTCAATGTGAAAAGTTAAGGTAGAATGATATGCAATTGTGCGCCAGAGAAACTACTAATAAATTATTACAGATAATTCATTAAGGGCCTAATCTTAAAGTCTTTACTCTATTTTTTCTAATTTCATACTCTGGCAAAACTTAAATTGACAGTGGGAACTGGCCCTAAATTATTAGCATTTTTATTTAGATTATATCACTTTTGTAAGCTACAGTATATTGTACATTTAGTTTTGAATTCATGCCTTTTACAGAGTAACAGGACAAGCCCCTACCTCAGTTATTTGTTTTGCTGATACGTATATGGAGAATGGTCACTGGACGTCTCTACTGTAACCTGCTGTTGACCACTAGCTTCCTGTAAAAGAGGAAAAGGGGTTGAGACATGATACCCAGCAATACTAGCTAGTGCCCAGATTTCCCAAAATGCCTAGAGATTTTGGATGTCTCTGTATTCTGTTGTCTAACAGAAATGGGACACTTGAATGGGCCTAGCTTTCAGAAATGTAAGCATCTTCTCCATCCTTCTAAAAAAACCCAAGTCCCTCTCTAAGGTTTCTCAAGTTAGGCACCCTAAATCTGATGCATCCAACTTGGCCTTCATTTTTATTTATAATAGAAGATCTAATGAAATATAAAGTGATCAAGTACACGTTCTATTTTCTAAATTGCTATCGCAATAACTAGACAATGTGATGAGATTAACAGAATAGAACTACACAAACGTATTAAAAAATGAGTGAATAAATTCTGAAGGTTTCTGTAGACCACTACAAGTCACCATCTTTGTGCTGCAAGTCAATGTGAAGAACATAGACATCTGTATTCCCATAAACTGTGTGTGCATCTGCTTGAGTACTGTACTGTGGCTGGCTCCATGGAACGCTAAGGGTTAGCTTCACTAGAGAGCTCTCAACACATATTCCAGTAACCAGGTGATGACTAATTCAACTGCTAGAGTCACAAGGTGAGTGGGCTAGTATTTTTTATTGGACTAACTTCTGTTGGTGAGAGAGACAAGTTTCCATGCTTATACAGAGCTCTTCTTTAGGACAATGAAAGCTTGTCTCTTTCACCAACATAAGTTGGTCTGATAAAAGATCTCAGATGAGATGAGATGGATGAGGTAATATCATGGTACCTACGCAGCTACAATACCACAACATAATTCAATGTCTGGTACTTAAAAGGACAATACAGTGAATCCCCCACTGGAAGTTTGCCTCTGACACATCTGGGGAGATGTGTAAATCATACTAACCAGGGTCAAGTGTCTCAGGACAAACAGACTCTGAAATGGATAAAAGATGGCCTGTAAACTTCAGGGTGTGGGCAGAGGGAGATAAAAGAAAGACTACGGAAGGAGAAGGGGCAGGGGTGAAATCTGCCTTGTCCATCCCCAGTGTTGGGGATTCTTGGTATAAGTGGGGCCTACGTAAACTTGCAAGGAAATGCTAAGTTTTAAGTAAGATAATACATACATAAGCTTTTTGTTCCTTAACCTTTTTCCTTCCTGTCGATGAATAAATAATACTTTGATTTGAACACGTTATTCTCTGTCACTACATTTTTTTTAGTGGTCATGGGTCAGAAGTCTAAGTAGGGGCCAAAATCCAGCTGGACCTGCTGAGGACGTGATTGATGGACAGGAGTGATGTAAATAGTGTGATTACATCCTGGGAGTTACAAGCCTGTAACTGGGAAAGAGTGCCCAAGGAGAGACTGAGAATGGTCAATGGTATAGTTCCCCGTGGAACTGCAACATTCAGTCACATCTCAAAGCTGAGCAGGGCAGGGCTGGGTCACTGCTTGGATGGAAGAACTAACTATTAGAAGTTCAGGTTGGTGCAGTACATTTATTAAATGAAAATAATGACATGGTGGTAGTTTTATTAAACTGAATTTGTACGCAAAGATCCTGCATAATGTAATGTTTTCATCTGTATTTTTTTTTCTGGCAAAATAATAAATATAACAATTTTGGCTATAATAGCCTGCCTCTTACAAAATTTACCAACCTCAACAGGAACAGCTGCTGTCTGAACATGTGTATACTGGGGTATGTAGGCTCCTTGCATAGCTGTTGTGGCTGGCATGTACTAAAAAGACAGAGAACACATTCAGCTAAAATAAAATCTGATACAGACCCCATAACATATTTTTAAGTATACATTTGAGTGCTCTGGTAGGGAAGAGGATTCAAAGCAAGCTTTATCTAAAATCAATAACCAGTGCAGAGAGGTGAGGTGTACTCCACTGAGCAGTGTTATTATACAAACTCAACTTTAGCCTTCAGAAACAAAGAGGTTAAGTATTTTCCTTCCAAAAAAATTGCAGTCTGAGCCTTTTTCTTATCAGCATGTAGCCAAGGAGGAAGGATGATCTCATGGTTAAGGAACTGGCTTGTGACAGAAGAGCTGTGTCAAATTCTTGTACTGCAATACACCGTGTGACTTTGAGCAAGGCTCTTATCTCTGTGCCTCAGTTTCAAATCTGTGAACATAGAGGACAATATTTCTCTTGTTGACAGAGGTGTTGAGGATAATTACATTTATATTTGAGAAGTGGCAAGAAAGTACACTGATGGAGGCCAGACTTTATATAAATAAAGTGTGCTATGTATTTTTTATTGATTTAGTGTATTTGTTTCCATGAGGAATGCAGTTTAAACTAGGAAGCTCATGGTGTTCCTTTGGGTAAGTGGTTCAAATTTAGCTTAAGTCAATAACGAGCAAAAGTTACCGTCAGACGGGTCTCTTCTATCATCTGTATTAAATGATTTAGTATAGGTAATTCTCTATGTCAAACTACCATCTCGTATGCTAGATATAACATTGCACAGAATTGAATATTCAGATGTAAGAGGTTTTTAGCAGATCAAATGGCTTCATATCAGACAAATGTATGTGAATCAAATGATTTATTTACAACACTGAATCCTGAAGAGTAAACTCAGCACCATTGTTTCTGCTTCAAGTCCAGTTCTAGAATTAAAACTGCTTGAATTGGGCTACTTTCATTTGCTTTTTTCCATGTATTTGGAGTGCATTTCATACTACTACATTAGCTGGTCTGCTTGCTCTTCCGCTCTAAAGTGTGGAAACAGCCATTTACATTTTAACTGAGAAGGAAAAACACTTAGTGGGCTGGTTTTCATGTACACTACACAGATATTGTAATCAATACACAACATTTTCCCTTTGTAGATGCTGAGCTTTATATTAAATTGCCACATACTGTTCCAGTACTGCCTAATGAAAGGTGACTCATCTGTTGTGTCAGAGGGTTTATCATTGATGCAGGCTGTAGTGACATGGTGTGGTCCATGGAGGGAGTCAATACAGCACCCTATAGGAGAAAAAAAACAAGTTTAAGAATGAGACCGTCCAGATTTTAATTACACTTCTCTTTTGGCTCAGGCATGCTAAACATGAACTTTAAGTCCAAGAGCATACACTGGTAGGGTTTTCCCTAACCTGCAACAATGAGTCTGGATACTAGCTGGTCTTGGAGATCCTAAGGATTTTATTCCATTTTATAGCTAACTACCCGATTTATACATGCACCAATCTGAATTTGTAAATTAATTGCTTAACTTCCAACCAAAAGTGCAAGATTTGATGTACAATGGATAGACCTGCAAATATTTCATGTGCCACTATCTTAGAGAGAATATTTTCCTCAACAGCAACTAATGATGCACTTCCATGACTGCCTGTGCAAGTTTCACACCCTTGAGTTAGGCATTGTAACTTCTGGTCAGCAGGACCGGCGCTAGGGTTTTGAGCGCCCTAGGTAGACGGCAATTTCGCCGCCCCGTATGCTGGTCCCGCGGCTCCGGTGGAGCTGTCGCAGTGGTGCCTGTCGAGGGTCTGGTGTGCCTGCGGGCGGTCCACCGGACCCGCGTGAGCAGCCAACCGTCCGCAGGCATGACTGCAGCAGCTCCATGGGAGCTGCCTGCCGCCCCCTCCAGCGGCGCCCTGACCCAGGGGACGCCCTGGGCTGCCGGCTGCCGCGGCGGCGCCCTGACCCAGGGGACGCCCTGGGCTGCCGGCTGCCGCGGCAGCGCCCTGACCCAGGGGACGCCCTGGGCTGCCGGCTGCCGCGGCAGCGCCCTGACCCAGGGGACGCCCTGGGCTGCCGGCTGCCGCGGCGGCGCCCTGACCCAGGGGACGCCCTGGGCTGCCGGCTGCTGCTGGCAGGTCAGACTCCCTCTCTGTCCTAGCAGCAGGGCTGCTCAACCATTTAAAAAAAATTGGAGGGTGCTTTTTGGCACCCCCAAATCTCAGCGCCCTAGGCAACCGCCTAGTCCGCCTAAATGGTTGCACCGGCCCTGTTGATCAGGGAAGTAACAGTTTCACTAGGGCATGAGTACTAGAGGGCTATGCTGAAAATACCATTTGTTCTGTAGAAAGTCTATCTAACATGATGGGATTAGCACATTCGTGTCATGTCTCTCCATCTTTGTATGTACAGTAGACATACTTTTTAAGCACCTGAAGTTGCCAAATATTCAATTGCTGTACAGGTGCTCAGAAAACTCATAAGAATGCATAGCAGTTAATTTAGATGGAGGGATACAGGTGGGGTTTATTTCCACCCTAAGATGTTCCTGTAAAATTAGGTTTCTAAATATATTGTGTTATATATGCAGGTGTGTGACTGAAAAGTGGTTTAGGCTGAAAATTAATAGAAATAATTATAGCACACTGAAAGTCAGTGTTTTTGAATGAATAATTTATTCCTTTTACAGCAGGTCTTATATTTTTTTATAAAGTACTGAGTGTAGCTAGAAAAACAACCATGTGACCAGTGTCGATGAAATGAGTCACAGGCACAAACACTGCAAGAATTTCCTGTTCTGCAGACTGCAAGCGTCTCTGCAAAGCAAATGAACGAGAGAGAGCGAGCACAAGTTTCCACATAGGCCAAAGACCAAAACTGAGAAGTCAGATATCTAGAGCTTTCATTTCACCGAGATAATAGCTAGAATTGCACACCTGTAAACGGAATAGCCCTAATAGCACAATAACCTATTAATTTACATTTCTCGCAGCATAATTTATAGGCTTTCATCCTTGCTTATCATTTCAAAACTCTACATTGATAAAAGGTGTAAATAAAATCAGTTGTCTCCATAAATGACAAACTTGGAAAAAATATGCATCAGCTGGGCATACTGAAAGGATGTAAGTGTTCAACACCATCTTTTTTGCTTGCACAAACAGAAAACACTTTGCCAAAAAGATGTGCATTTTCCAGCCTGCATAAAGAGGTTAATTAAAGTCAAGGCAATTTTCTCCCTAGATTTGAAAATGTGCCTGTTTGTCAGCCATGGCACTGCATATATTAAAGCACAAGTCAGTGTATATAATGTCAGTACCAATAAACTCAGTCATTTTGATGTGAAATGGTACTGATGAAGGGGAAAATATGATGGGATATAATACATGACCGTGGGATATAAAAATATCATAGCCATGAGCAGGGGTGACCTGCATAACTCATGAGTGGGGAAGTCATGGGCAACTAAACGAGTGCCCATAAATCTATGTATATCATACCATATATTTTGCTTCTGTAAAACAGCTGGCCTGAATTATTTTAGATCTGCTCTCGAGCATTATTAAAACTGGTTCTGCAATTTATCACATGGATATTACCACCACGTGGGCTATGTCACAAAGTGTTCAGTCTCAGTATGTACTTACCCCTTGGGAAACTGTACTAGGGATAAATGTAGTTGTCCTCATCAACCTGCCTTCCTGAACACAGACCATGTCCCTTTTCCTTCTTACCTTTCACTTTCAAAGTGACCAAAAAATGTGAGAATGACTCTACAGCCCAGTGGTTACGGCCCGCACTTGAGAGGTTCAAGTTCTGTCATTTCATTATTTGGGAGTGGAGAGAAATTGAACCAGACTCTCCCACATCTCAGGTGAGTTTCCTAACCGCTAGGCTGAAGGTTATAAGGAAGGCCATTGCCACCTCCTCCTCCTGGCTGTTTTGTATGGTGATAGACAGGCTCTGAGTATGTCTACTGGATTAGCTCCCACAGGCAAAATAAGCAGGGACATGACTATCTACAGCTAGACTGAAGATCATATGGGCACTTAGGCATACAATGCATCTTGCCATCTGCCTGAGGAAGCAGTGCACATGCCCAGAGAAACTTAGGCACCTAAGGGAATTCTGCAGCAAATATTTAGGTGACGAATGAGTGTAGGTACCTAGTTCGGTGGCAGCTGAGCAGGGATTTTGTGGATTGCAGTGGTGCCTAAATATTGGATTTAGGCACTTAAGTCCCTTAGTGAACCTGGGCCACTGTTACCGAGGACCAGCAAAGGGGAGAGATGAGACCTGGCACAGGAAGGCTGGAGTAGTTAAATTGTGAAGTAGCAGAAGTCATGACTGAGCCCCAATTCCAGCTGATCACCTTCTCCTCCCTCCTTCTTAGCCTACAGAGTCCCATGGTGGAATCACCAAAATCCAAGAAAAAATATGGAAAGAAGAGTTACTTACCTTGTAAAAAAACTGTAATTCTTTTAGATGTTTTGTCCCTATGATGCTCCCACTTCAGGATGTGTGCACAACTGTGCAGTCTTGATTGGGGATTTTGTCAGCAGTACCCATGGGTTCACACCTCCTCCTACGCAACCTTCTGCTCCAGTGCGAGGATGTATAGGTGAGCAGACCTACTACTGCTCCAGTTCCTTCTGAACCCCAAAGCTCAAGAATAACTCCAGAACATAGAGAAAGAAGGCAGGTAATGCATCAGCTCTGGAAGCATGCACAAGAGCACCATGCTGGGAAAAGACATGCACTGATGACCAAGTGGCAGCTCTGCAAATGTCTGAGACATGCCCCTTCTTCAGTAAGGCTACAGAAGTAGACTGCACTTTGGTGGAATGAGCTATCGCTCCAGGAGTGGAATGCAACCCTGAGACTTAGTAATCCTGAAATCCATTTAGAGAGTCTCTGGGTGGAGATCGGGTGCCCGTTCGTTCTTTCCATGGAACGTAAACGTCTAGGAGAAGCCCTGAAGGGCTTAGTCCTATCAAAGTTAAAAGCAAAAGCTCTTCTTATGTCCAGTGTACAGAGACTTGCTCCTTCTCTTGAAGGCTAAGGCTTGAGGTAAACCATCGGTAGATTAATCAGGACATTCATGTGGAACTCTGAAGATACTTTAAGTAGGAAATGGGAGTGAGGGAAATGATGTCCGTTTGTCACAATAAAACACCATGTCTGGTGGGTCAGCCATAAGGGCTCCTAACTCTTCTACTATCCTGGCTGAAGAGATGGCTATAAGGAATGAGATCTTGAGAGATAGATGAAGGAGGCAACAGCTCCCCAGAGGTTCAAATGGGCTTTTCTTAGCATGTTAAGAACCAAACTGAAGTCCCCTGGAGGAGCTGGTTTCTTGACAGTAGGAAAAAGATTAAACAGGCTTTTAAATGAACTTTGCAGTGATTGGGTGAACAAAGACTGAAAACTCTTCAAAGGGGGGTGTGTGTGTGTGTGTGTGTGTGTGTGTTTCTTCTAGCTGCCATTACAGCCTGAGTTCAGCTATAATCCTGTAGTTTTCAAATTTACCAGGTAAATTAAGAATGTTGGAATGGCGAGACTTGAGAGGCAGTGCCAGATCAGAAAATGTTTCTATATCTCCGTTTCCTAGTACTAAGTAGTACTGTCTGGATCTCTGGAGAGCTGTCCTGGTTTATATTCCAGAGAGTCATCTAATACTCATTCCTTGAAATGACTTAACAAGAGGCTGGGGTGTATTGTAGTGATTCACTGACAGCGGAAGGCAGAGAGATGGTTCCAGGAACAGTCAAAGGAGCTCTGGGAACCATATTTACCTTGTCTACGATTGTGCGAAGAAGATAGCCACTGATTTCTCCCATTTCAGCTTATTCAGGAGATTGAAGAGTAATGGCATCAGGGATAAGCACAGAGGAATACACTAGGCCGACAGATACTAAGAGCACCTCCTAGTGAATTGCGACAATGTCCTCCCCTTGACCAGAACCGTTGGTACTCATCAGCTAGTGACAGTAGAGTGTTGTTGATGGTAAGGCAATTTTGCCCTGCAGTGAGGCCTGGAGAATGTCCAGCAAGGAATGCTGAGATTTTGCATCTCCTCTAGTGGGATTTGTAAGGTCTCTGTAGTCCTTTACACAAGTTCCTGGAAGGCCTTGAAATTATCTGTGCCTGAGTAGGATGGGAAATGGGGGCATAACAGTCTCCTCTGCTGAGGAGGAGGATTTGTGGGAAGGAGTTGTCTCCTCTTCTGAACCTGGCTGCTGCTCCTCTGGAGGCTCCTCCTGTGAACTAAGACCTGGTGTCAGTTGTTGCTGTTCTTGAAGAGTCCTCTTATGAGGGTACCCTGTAAAAGTGCTCAGCGTAGGGGGCCCTCTGTGGTGGGATGTAAAGAAAAGAGGTAGGACCCAAAGGTTGTTTCTGCCAGATGCATATGCTGCCGGGACTCTCTTCCTTGGGATGCACTCCAAGGGAGAGATTTTAATGAAAAGGGTGAGAAACCTTAAACCAACGACTCAAAGTCAAAGTCAGATGATGTCCTGGGGGAAAGTGGTGTTTGTACAGGTTGCCAGTAAGGGACCAGTGACTGCACCAATACTGGCTGTTAAGAATTCAGATGGAACCATCAGTTCTGGAGCTATGAATTGGTACCAGCGGGAAGTCTCTCTCAGTACCCTTCCTGTGGGTAGCCAGAGACCACATCAATGCCAGAGGTCAAGTCCCCCTGTGGATACCCGGAGATCACACAGATACCAGAGATCAAGTTGTCATGGAAGGGTAAGCAGACTCTGGAAGGTAAACTGGTGCTGGAGGGAAATCCCTGCCGGTACCTCTGAAAGGAGAGAATTCAGTTTCTTCCAGGTACTGGGAAGTTTGGATAGTGTTCCTTGGGAGGCTGCACATTGGCAGGTACCAGAGACAATATCAAGGAACAGTCCATGCATTCTCTACCATTAGCAGAGGAAGAGAGTACCAAGGAGTTGAACACCTTGATGTTTGAGGAGTCCTTATACTTCAGAGGCTCTGAGTCCAGTACCATCTCTGATGCCCCTTGAAGTTGCTTGCTGGATGCTTATTAGTATTCAGAAGGTCTTTTGAGCCAGTGCTGGGGTCTCAGTACTAGAGGGAGTAGAAGCCTCAGCAGTACCCACACTGGGACGTTAGGACTCATTAATCCCAGTTTGAGGGGGTGACTTTCCACTCCTCTTGGTTTCTCATTCTGGAGAAAGGGGTCTCTGTCTTTTTTGGTGTTTTGGAAGAATCTGAAGGGCCTCCACGGTCTTTGCTACTGGAGCAGAAAGTCACCAGGGAGCTCTGAGGATCTAAAGCTGATGTACAGTGGGTGGGAAACTGACTCAGACCCCACAAGTCTCATAGAACTTTCCATAAGAGGAAGTTTTCGTTTATCCTCCCTCTGTTTATTTTTTAGATTTTCTGAATCCAGTGCAGATCTCACACCTGGAGGAGATTTGGAGTCTCCCCAAGGCAGCAGAGGCAGCCAGAGTGCCTGTTGCTACAGGGCAAAGATATGTGGCAAGTCAGACAGGTTTGAAGCCTAGTATCTTGGTATATCCCACTAGAAAAGTCTGCAGAAGAAAGTCAAGTTGTAATATAGACCCACACCAGGCAAAAAAGGGAGGGGGAATCCCGCAAAGCATAAATTGTACTAAACAAATGAAAAACTAAGAGAAAAAAGTTAGCAAGCTGTGCTGCTAGCTAAGTGGGCACTGCAACACTCCATCTCAAGCTGCAGGTGGCTGAGAAGGAACTGAAATGGTAATGGGCCTGGTCTTCCCTATATACCATCGCACCAGATCATGAGGAATGTGTAGGATACAGGCATGGACCCACAGCCACTGCTGGCTAAATATCCGCTCAAGAATGTACAGATGCGTGCACATCCTGAAGTGGAGCACTGGTAGAGACAATTACTTGAAGAAGAATGGATCTATTTCCTACAGTCTGAGATCTTCAGAAAGCTGTAAAATGTTTTATATCTACACAAACACAAAAAGAGCGACGGTGGGAGAAGGAAGAATAAGAACTTACAGGGTGCTGCATTATATATGGTTGAGGTTGCATCCAAGAAGGACTCTGAACCTAGAACAAAAATAAGATTTAATTTTCATCATATTATTTTTCTTGGATGCATCCATTTTAAATATCTTGATTATTTTATCAGTCGTAACATAAAAAGCCTTCACTTGTTCATCTGCTTACCTAACACAGCCTCTATCTGATGTAGACTAGGAAACACGGATTCCTATTAAAACTCCTATTTATAATCCTCAGCTCTGTTGGAAGGAGTAAAACTACAGCCTAACAGGAAGGCAAGATATGGACATAACATATCATGTACAACTCTCAAAGCAGTACGTTTTATTTATTTGTAGTGCAGGCCTTAGAAACTCTATGGAGTGCAGGCCTTAGAAACTCTGTAAAGGTCCCAGTGGAAAGAGAAGTTTGGCTTCTACTCATGTGGAAGTGTGAAATGCCATGTGTCCTTGGAAATCCCAATGGGAAAAGTAACCAAAAAGTCTCAGAAAGCACAAGATTGTTTGCTCTGAGTTTATGCTTACGTGGCATTGGAATGAAAGGACTGGCTAGTCTGATGATAGTTTCTACTCAGTTTGCAATGGATAAAATACCAGTAATTATGCTTCAACCTGTCACAGGGACAAGAATAAGGATTAGCATAGTTGGGTTTCTCCTGATAGGCCAAAAGAGTACAGTATTCTCAAAGACCAGGAAGAGGGAGTGGGGTTCTGACAAGCACTCTCTCCTCAATGGCAAGCAGCTCTTTGATTTTCAGGGGAAGTGAGACTGACTTTGTCTGAGACTTTCTGACTCGAGGCAGGATAACTTTAAAAGATTCTTATAACTACACTGATAAGCTAGTCTGCTTCTCTTAGTTGAAAGAGGCTGGTTTAAAGAACTATCTAGTACTTCTGCTTCTACAAAAGACTTTTTTGTGAGAGAAGTCAAGGCAGGCTAGAAACATGGAGCTGTCACATCTCCATCTCCTACCAAGGAAGTATGCAGAGGATGAGGAAGGTTTCCGATCTTTTCTGTTCACTTAAAATAGGTTAATTAGTGCTTATCATAAGCATCTTTCCCAAATCTGGACCTTAGCGTCCAGAAATCTGGGTGCCTGCATGAACCCCTCTAAGCTTAATTACCAGCTCAGATTTGATCTCGCTGCCACCATCCAAAAATTCCAGGGTTTTGGCTCCCTCTGGTCTCCCCAAACCCTTCCCTGGGGAACCCCAGACTTCAGTAGTAAGCCTGAGTCTTACCGCAAGGGAAATAACCCACTTCCCTTCCCCTCTCTCTCCCACCCAGACTTCTCCTCTGGGTCCTAACCTGAGAGTAACTGAGCAATTCTATACATCACAAATACCTAAGAAGCCATGTTCACATAAATATCACACACAAAGAGACAAACCCAATATAACAAGGAAACAGAAATGATTCTCATCTCTTCCCCTTCCACCAATTTCGCCTGAGATGCTGGCAGAGCTTCCCTCCGAGATCCTAAACACAAAGAGAATCCCCTTCCCTTCGTTTCCTTAGCCCTAACCAGAGAGAAAACTCAAACAAGTCTTTAAAAAGAATAGCTTTATAAAAAAAGAAAGAAAAAACACATGAACAAATATTATCTCTGCATTAAGTATGACAATACACAGGCTATTACTTAAAAGAAAATATGAATAACAAGACCATTCAAAAGAGATTACAATCATAAACCATTCCAGCAAACTAACACCATGTAAATTACAAACAACATATAAAAACTATGTTTTGCTACCTTTGTACTCACAACTTTGAAACTGAAGATTAGAAGCTTGAAGATAGAAAGAAGCCTCTCATAGCCGAGAGACAGACAAAAGACCCAGACCCAACATTCCCTCCCTGAGTTTTGAAAAAATCCAGTTTCCTGATTGGTCCTCTGGTCAGGTGTTTGGTTCCTTTTGTTAACCCTTTACAGGCGAAAGAAACATTAACCCTTAGCTATCTATTTATGACAGTGCTGCTTGGAGACCTAAGGGCCACAAGGTGCCTAAATCACCTCACATGGAGTCCTGTGAGGAGCAAAAGCAGTTAGACCTTGTTGTGAATTAAGGTGACTTTCTGCAAGATCACTATTTCCTGCCCTTCTTTCTCAATTATTTTTTTGTTGAGTCACATTGAATGACTCTCTTCCTTTCCAATCATTAAAGAGCAGAAGCCTGCCTTTGCAGCTCACTTTGTAGAAGGCAGATCGAGGACCAGGGAATTCAGGAACCCAGAGTCTTTAATGCCAAAATTGTTGGTGCAATTTGACTGATCTCTTCACCTGACTCATGACTTTCATCTGGGTGTATCAGAGGTGCAGAAAGAGTATGAACAAACACTAACCAAACGTTACGAAATCTGATGTCCTTCAGTAAAACTAACTCTAAGAACAGGTTTTGCTGCACCTCAAGGAAAAAAAGTCTCATTTTCATGATGCATTCTGGTTGTGTGAGTGACAGGATGCTGTATGTTCAGCAAGCATGGATCTGTAATTAAGATGTGACTAATACATATATTATGAAACTCTTTGGCCAGAAAAAAAATCACTTCCTTCCACACAGAATTATTCTTTCATTTTCATTTCTAATTAAAAGGATGCAACCATTTCAGATAGTACAGTGTGAACAGTGTTTAAACTGTTCCATTCTCTAGAATCTGAGCCTTGTGCCACATGTTGAAAAACACTGCTAGTAACAGATATTTGGAAATATGCAATATCATATGCTGCAGATTTGAATGGGAAATAGCCTAGAAAGCCTACATTTTATTCACAGGTAACTTCTTAGTGTTTCCATGTCAAATTTCAGTTTTCACATGCAACAAAGGAAAGAATCGGAGAGATTACCTGAAGGACAGTGAGAGCCTAACAAGGATCCGCTTTGTTTTTAACAAGGAATAAAAAACTAAAATCACTGGAATTTTGCAGGGTAGGGCGGTGGAATGGTGGAAGCTAATAATAATTCTCAAGATTTACTGACTATCAAGGCAATACCACAATGTCCTCCCCAGGATGACCAATTTTCAATAGGTAGCGGAAGCACAGATTAATAGGCCCATTCTCCTTCGCTTTCCTCACCTGGGCTGCTGAACCATATGGAAGTTTCTACAAGGGGACAAAGTAAGCCTTAAGTGGGACCAGAGGGACATGCAGCTCTTGTGCTGACTCTCTGTATGGGGCTGTATTTCACCTGTTCTGCACAAATGGTACAGTTTGGCCCTTAAACTCAGTTTTATGCTAGGAAATGGGAGGTAATTGCTAAATTTAACAAAAGCAAAATCTTCAGCATTTCATATGTTAGGATTTTTTAGTCCCTTGGTTTAATCTTTGATCAAATCTACTTTGCTTCTGGATGTCTCTCCTATATGAAGTAAATACCTACAATAGCTAAATTAGAGAGACATGGTGGGCGAGGTCATCTCTTTTATTGCACCAACTTCTGGTGAAAGAAAGAAGCGTTTAAGTTTACGCAAAGCTTTTCTTCAGACCTGAGGAAGTGAAGCTCTGCGTAAGCTTGAAAGCTTGTCTCTTTCACCAACAGAAGTTGGTGCAATAAAAGATAATACCTTACCCAACATGTCTCTCGAATATCCTGGGCCCAACACAGCTACAATAGCACTGCAAACGGCAATAGCTAAATGTCTCTTTAAGCTGTGGTGTGGCAAGTCAGCCTTTGCCTGATGCTACTGAACTGCAGCAGTAAATCCGGACTCTCAATAAATGGAAATACAGAAGATCAGAGTGGTATTTAAAAATGAGCATTCCTGAAAGCTTTATACCAAATGTGATACTGCTTTGTATGCATCATTTATCAGCATATTAAATTTTTTCTAAGCTTATTATAATGGGAAGCAGAATTACTCACGCCAATTGCCTATCTTTCAGTGCCCATTGGAGTCAAAGAACAGATTCCAATTGACATTAGTGTGCTTTGGACTGGGCTCCGAGATTCCAAAGTGTGCACTGAGTACTCTTTGCTCTACAATCCTTATACCACCAAAATAACTCCTGGTTTAAAAGGCCCTGTTAGGCCACAGAATGCTTTGCTCATATGTGGAAATATTTGTACTTGACCTCATGGCTGTCCATGATTTTCTCCCAGACATATGAACTCTTCTTCAATCTTCGTCCCCTAGGGTATAGTGAGTGTCTAATCTCTTCTCAGGACTCCTTACGCCTAAAGGAAGCCCCAGCAGCATGGGCAAATCTTCAAGCAAAAGTCGGCCAACCAAAGCAAAGAGGGTTTAAATAAAGGTATTCTCTTACAAATACACCACAGACAAAAAAAAGGATTCAGCAAACCACCACGGAGGACAATAGAGAACTATATATGAAATCTACAAGTGGCCAACAAATACCTTAGCTGTAACCACAAGCAACAGCCTTTACTTCGCAAGATTCCTTACATCAAATTACATTGCAGTGCTACATAAAATAAGAAGCACTTCAAAACAAGCACCCTGTTAGTCACTCATGTGGCAACTGTGCTAATCCTGTATGGAATTTAATAGCCATTTTAGTTTAGCATCTTTGTAGAGATCCATAAAAAAAGATGTGGGAACCAGTAAATAAGCATCAGTCCCTATAAATCAATTCTGTGATTGAGCTCTAAGTACAAACCTGGTACGTAGAAACTGGAGAAGCAATATATGGTGTAATAGATGTTTGAGTGATCATCCTGTTTGTTGCAATACTGTATGGTGAAGGATAAAATCTACAAAGTACAAAAAAAATTAAATCCTATTAATGTAATAACTCTATGAATCTTTCATAATGCAGAAAATTATTTTGTTTAGTGTCACCACTTGACGTACCCATTTTGTAAAGCAGCCGTAGTTGGATCGTAAGTAAGTGTCATTCCAGCCTTTAAGGAAAAAAATAAAATACGTACATATATATACATATGGAAGAGTTAACAAATTTCTATTTTGGAAATTGTTTACATAAATCCTTCTTTAAATATATTATTCTTTAGTAAAAAATTGATCAGTGATATTTTATTTTCCTGTGCTGAGGAAAAGGTTAACAGTAGGTGAAAGTAATTACATAGTAAAAGGAGTCACTGAACCATAATGTTGGCTCAGAATAAAGAGTTTCAGTACGAAGAGAGAAATGCAATATCTGAAAAATTGGGGTATGTGTGTGTTTTGCCTGTGGTGCATTAATTGTAAAAATGAATGTGGAGAACTGTTCTTCAGAAGATAGATGTGAACATTTTCATAGCCTCAAATGTTTAGTCTTACTAAAGACAGTAAAAGCATATGGAAGAATTACCTTGGATATTAAAATTTAAGAAAGACTATAGTATCAGTGTGATTGGGAAAAAACAGCATGTTGCCTTGTGTATTTCTCTCATATGTTGTAAAATAGGTACAGCACCGTATTTCAATCCTCACTGACTTATAACACTCACATGACTTAACCCATTTCAATGCTGTATGAACAAAATGTTTAGTTATATATGACTGAAGTTATGTTTTTTGGCAGTTTTACATCGGATGTATATATTGTGGGTAAAATCCTGTTCCCCTGCAAACTTCAACTGAGTTCAAGAGGATCAGGATTTCATCTTTTGCATTTACATAGGGACACAGGACTGAAATGGACCTCCTGGGTCACCAAGCTCAGTCCCCTACTATCACAGTCAACCCTGTCATATAAATCTCATTCATAAATTTATCAAACACATCATATAACCAGTTAGATTGTTTGTCCCCACTAGTCCGACTGGGAGGCTGTTCCAGAACTTCCCTCCTCTACGGGTTCGAAATCTTCTTCTAATTTCCTGCCTAAAAATTATTCATGTCCAGCGTGTATCCATCTGCTCTTGTGCCAACACTATCCTCTAGCTTAAACAGTTCTTCTACCTCCCTGGTATTTACACCCTCAACGTATTTATAGAGAGCGGTCATATCCCCTCTCAGCCTTCCCTTTATTAGGCTAAACAGCGAAGCTCTCTTAGTCTCCTCTTGCAAGGACACATCGATTACCAGAACTGTACGAAGTATTCCAGATGAGATCTTACCAGTGCAATGGCATTAATACTTCCCAATCTTTACTGGAAATACCTTTCCTGATATATCCTAGAATTGCATTTGCTGTTTTTATGGTCACATTACACTGGTTGGTCACAGTCTTCTTGTCATTGCCATTATGTCAGGTCTTTTTCATCCTCTGTTGTTTCCAAATGATGAGCCCCAAATTTATTAGAAATCCTTATTAGTCCCTAAATGAATGACCCTGTACTATTAAATTTCATCCATTTCTATTACTCTAGTCCTCAAGGCCATCCAATTCCAATCCTCCTTTGCATTGATGATCAACAGTTTTTTAAAAGAAAAATAAAGATGAATTTAAATATTTTATAAAAAGTTACAAACTGGCATGAGAGAGGTGCTGGCACACATTTAATATGCCAAAAGCCAAGCCAAGAAGTCCATATGCTTATCATTTTTGTAAGTATTCATTATCACACACCCACACTAAAGCTTGAAGGGAGGACTTACAAGTCTCACCTCGCCTTCTCTATGCCAAGCTCTCCCGTTCTGTATATATTTGTTCTGATTCTGTCTCTTTTTCTGTCCTCCATCTGCAAATTTGCACAATAAAGGTTCTGCAGGAGCTAAAGGAATAAGAAATACTTTGAATTAGGCATTTTTGTATATAATTTATTAGGCAGTCCAAATATTGTATACATTTATAAGTAAAACACATTAAATTTTATTTACTTTAAGAAAATTTAATGTTAAAATTAGAGCATTAACACAGACCCTTGATAGAGCATCAACTAGTGGGCAGGATTGAACATGAGAATACCTACTCCACAATACATTGTACAATCAATAGTTGACAATCAAGTCACATGCAACTAAAGTATACAAATCTTGAGAGATATGGAGACCAATCCATTTTCTTCTAACCATATACACCCAAAATTGTTTAAATTACTTTTCTGGTTTTTTTTAAATTTTTTTTTAGTAGTTTAACGTGTTGTAAAGGGGCAGTTGCATTGTAAACTCTAGTCAGTTTCTAAAAGTCAATAGGGTCTACATGAGCACTGTGGTGTGCAGTATGGAATTAGTTGGGGGATAGGTGCTTAACTATCTAGGGAGGATAAATAGCTAAACTGATCACATACAGATACCATCAAATGCCTAAAGCAAACTAAATGGAAAAATAAGTAATATTTTCTCTAATCTCTTTCAGTTACAGTCATCATGTGTTACTTCTAACAACAGGTTAAGTGAGATATAAAATGAAAAATTTAAATTGACTTGTCCCTTTAAGATAGAGATATAACAAGACGGTAACGTCGGGTACGGCTATGGACTACAGTTTCTTCTTAGCTCTTCTAGTTAAATTATTATATTTAAATTTAAAATGCTGACATAGTAAGACTGTTAGCAAGACACACAACCATGATGTGTTCTACCAAGTATCCCATGTGTATTCTATTGTTCTGTGAACTAATGAAGACTGTGGATCTAGTGAGCTGTGCCTTTCACAAAGTGCAGTCCAGGAAGATCATGGGTTGGGGCATGGGGCTTTACATCATTTTGGGCTTCCTGCATTCTGGGTCAGGTTCCCACTGTCAGTTATAGCAGCCCTTTAACATTTCAGTAGCTTCCCACAGGTGCATACATTCTGCTCAGGTAGGCCAGAATAGCCAGAGCTCAGGTACTCTGGCACAAACTCTCTCTTTCTTAACACTGCTTCTGCCCACCATGTCACGCCACAACATTGAAGGTTTGATGTGGAAGTAGTGTAGGCTGTTAATCCAATCTTATGCCACTTTGCACTGGCAGATTCCCAGCTGCTTTCTCCTTTTCACCTCTGCAGCACAGAGGAGACAGAGCCCAGAACTGAAACTTGAAATTCTTGACTATTTTCCTTTTACCCCACTCTTTGGTTAGCCTCAGAAAAAGGGATCACCTACAGCTCGATGGTGTTTTCTCTTTTCTAGTCTTTACATAGCAGACTAACCATGATCACTTCTATTTCTTATCTCAAAATGAAGCAGCCATAAAGAGAAAATATAGGTGCAGAAGTTTGCATTTTACTCTTTCCCTATTACTACCCTAAATTATCACCCTTCTAAGCACCTTTCACTGATGCAGTCTTTTCCCATCCCACCCACCGACAGGGTGGAAATATTATTGTGACTTGGCTCTTCACAAATCACTGCCAATAACTCCTACTACATGAGCTGTCTAAGCTGTTTCATGACATTCCTTTATCCTTTCTCTAATAGGTAACACCTCAGTGAGAGAAGGCTGGATCTAAAAACGTGCAGGTTTCCAAATGTGAAGTAGACATATAGGATTAGGAGACAAGAATAAAAATGGTAGCACGCCTGTAACAAATTAAACAAAAAATCTTTCAATATACATATAATTAGTGCCCACATGCTATTCGTACTGTCTAAAGGTGCTAGAGCTGATTGCTTCTTTCATCTTTTGTATGACTTGTTTCTGAACCTTCGAACAGTGGGGACTGGATAACTCAGAGGATTAATAACAAGGCAAAGACTTTCACCTCTAAGCCATCAATTTAAGTCTGCCTCAGGCTGGGTGGTCAAGTCATTATCTGGGGCTGGCCTATATGAAATCAGTTATTGATTCTATTTCTGGTTCTACTGAGAAAATACTCACATCATACCTGCATACTTCTTGGCAGTCTTTCCATGAAAGATGCATGAACTTAGAGGCAGAAACACCCTCACAAGTGGTCCCTTGTGGTCAAGGCTGAATATGAGGCATGTCAGTGAGGAAGCTTGCACTGCTACTGCCTACATTGTATATATTCAGTAGACAAATATAAATATTCGGTGTCTGGGTCTAGAAATCTGGCACCTTCCATGAAAACACTTAAAAATAAATCTTAAGGGGAAATTACTTAATATTACATAGGTGATAAATTAAGATCGGGACAATTTAAGCTGACAATGTGGAACAATAAATCATTTGAGATGTATAAGACCATAGAGTAGTCCCACAAGGGAAGTGGTGGAAGCCCCAAATGGAAAGGACAAATACTGAAAAACATACAATAGGAGCAATGCTGCACTGGCAAGGAAATGGACTCTAAAGCCAAGAGTCATTTCCATCTTTGATGTCTACTGTTAGAAGGGGACTTTTTATTTCTTATCTTTCTATATTTTCTTGGGGAAATGTATCTTATGAAGGTACTGAAGGGCATGTATTAGAAAGGCCAGATTTCTATACTCCTGCTCATGTTGGACAGCATCTTACTCCACAAATTGTCCCATTGAAGTCCCTAGGACTACTCTGAATCAGGCACTACTTATAGTGAGTAAAGATATTGGACTCTGGCCCTAAATATTTTTAACGCCTTGATTTCAGCATTTTGATGTATCCATTGTAATGCGTGTAAGCTTACGATTTAACACAGCGAAAAATTAATGGCACAGAAGGAGCCAGTGATCCTATATATATGTCTGTTTTTTTACAGGTTACTTTAAAATTGTGTCTAATGATACAGGAAGGAGATGTATTTTCTAAAAATATACTGTAAATTTTGATGCGATGAAGAGAAATTGGCTTGAGTCATATAAAGGTGTCAAAAAATTCCCTCTATATACTTCCAATCACATGGGTATATATTATTACAGCGTTCACAGGTAGTGAACACAAAGCTGCATTATTCTTTCTTTATAAACCTCTACAGTGAGATATGCAAAGCTTTCACAAAGGTGTTCCTTTGGAAGTTATGTTTTCCACCTGTGTTCTAATACCAAAAGAGTGATTTACTTTGTATTGTCAAAACAAAATTTGATCAAACATTTGAAAAAAAGAAAGCACAAAACTTTCTGTGGAGCTCAGTGGAAACAGTCCCCTGGCAAATTTAAGAAGAAAAAAAAGTCAAACAAACAATGTATAAACTATTGAAAAATTACTTTTATGCATTGGACTCTCAATATCCAAATAGCCATGGCAAAAAACCAACAAAAACAAAAACCCAGCAACCCACATCCACCTGCAACTTGCCTGAAGATTGTGCCCCACCTTTTGGGCACAGACCTGGCCATGGTGATCCATGTGTTTTTGCTTTCCAGCCTTGATTATTGCTACTCATATCCAGAAATGAAGCCATATGCCTTGCAAGTTCCAACTGGTATAAAGTGCAGTCGCCCATATGGTTAACTCCACAAACTGCTCTGAGCAAACTGCATATTGCTCTGTTTTTTGCATCGACTCTCCAGTCTAATCGGACTGACACATTCCAATTCAAGTTCTCTGTCCAGACCCCACAAGCATCACCTGTTTGAGCCTATTAGCTCCCCCTCTGCACCCATGACTTCCCACACCAGCTACATTCATCAGAACCATGAACCAGTCAGCCACCAATGGGAGGCTCCTGAGTACAGGACACAACCTGCAGAGAATCTGATCCTACATTATGGGACTCACTCCTGAAACATGTAAGAATGACAGGCGTCGCTGCATTCAGATATTTAAATAAAATAATAATAATAAAAAATGAAAAAATATATAATTTCTGCAGCATAGAGTTCCATCAGTAAATTCCACAAATACACATTTCACTTGAATGTACAGACATAAAAACCAACTACCTGCTAGTCAAGCTATTTTTCCATCAGGCTGGGAAGAAAGACAGACATATAGTTATTTCTATTTTTCAATAGTTGGGAAGTGCTCAAGTATCTAACATGATGGGGACCATTTAATTACCTAGATAGACATTAGACAGATTTGTAGTATAGAAACTGTCATTACGTTGTTGAAAGTGTGTGGAATTTTCAAAAACACCTCAGTGGGTTAGAAACAAATCTCATGACTTCCAACTGAATTTGTGCTCTTAAGTCACTAAGGCGCTTTTGAAAATCCCATCTTATATAATTACTGGTAGTTGTAATAAACTACTATAGTGATGTCCTTTGTGCTATTAGACTGAGGCATTCTTTATCTGTTGCATGCACTTCTCCTCAATTAAACTGGTCGAGTGATTAGTGCTTCACAGCCAGAAGTACAAAACACTTGCACCTCCCATGGAGTCTTTTTATCTTACCACAAATTTCTTCTCCCCCTTCTCCCTTTAAAAGGAGAAGACGACTGTAATGTTACTCAGACAATTCAAATGCTATGTTTCCTATAAGGATGTAAATTCTTCTGTTGCATATACAGGACATGTATGTACAATAGCAGTCTGTGCTGCTTGTTAAATGTATACCTTCATATACTCTGACCTGAACTGTTAAATATTTACAGTGGCAAAGTTACTGTTACTGTAGCACACTAAACTTTTGAATGCCTTTACTTCTGAATGCTAATTTTCTCAACATTACAGTTGCATTCACTTTTGCATTTAAAATACAGAAACTCAACAAGGTGGTTTTAAAATTCTACTTCTTTAAACAGTCTGCTTAAATGCTGCATATTTTAGTATTTTTTCACAGCATATTGCCAAGTAACAAAGCATATGGTACCAATGAATTCTGACATTAAAACATCACTGCAATGATGCAGCAAGACCATACAGCTAGACACTTTTGCCAAAAACTGGATTTAAAAAAAAACAACAAACAACAAAACAAACAAACAAAAAACCCTAAATCATGTCTGTCCAGTGCAGGCCAAAAATCATATCACCAGTAGCTTTATATATTTTTTTTTTCTTTTTTGAGAGAAACTGAATAGATTCCACTGTCATCAAATTAATCATCGTTTTGTTGAATATAAAGTTTACGGGCCAAAGGTCATCTCCCTGATCCTTCTAATAGTGCCACGCTAGCACATTTTGAATTGTCACAATTAACTTCTCTCTCTCTTCAATTACTGTTCCTTAATTAAACAGCAGGCACAAGATGAGAGAATTAAGAAAAAAATAAAACTATCCTAAATTTAACTCTAGACTTAATAGGTGAAATCCTGGCCCCACTGACTTCAGATGGGACAAGGTTTTACACAATAACTCCAAGGCCTATAGTAACTGTGGATCTTTCAAAGGTGCTGTCCACATGTATTCCACTTCTGGTACATACGTGCTCCATGTGCACAAGATCAGAATTTTTTTGAATAGTATTGTCCATTCGGGCTGCATCTGCACCCTGCAGCTGAGGGCACAGAGTGGGTCAGCCTCTTCCTCAGAGGCTTGGACAATCTTTGCTAGCTGCAGTAGTATGAAGGAGGTTGTCTCTGTTCAATAGTTCTGAGACCTACATTGTTTTCTCCTGGGGACTAGGATGTACACTCCCAGAGAGCACATGGTGACCCACGAGTCCTTTAATCTTCCTAACAGAGCCCTGGGCATAAAAGATTGCAGCCTTCAAAGTGTTGGTCCTTGATGGTCATTTGGATCTCCTTCAGTATTCCAGAGGATTGTTACCAGGAGGCCCGGTACATTGTGATTGCAGTTGCCATACCATGAGCTACTGTGCCCACGGCATTAATGGCCTGTAATGAGGTCCAGGCAATCAGTTACCCCTCTAACACCAGCGACTTGAGCGCCTTTCTGTGTTCCAGAAGGAGCGACAGTTGATCTCAGTTCAGGAAGGTATATTTAGCCATGAGTGCTTGGTAATTTGATATGGGTATCTGTAAACTGGCTGAGGAGTATGTCTTATGCCCAAAGAGTTCCAGCTTTTTGGGGTCCTTGTCCCGAGATGTTGCCTTAGGTGGTCCCTGCTGTTTAGATTTCTTTTGGAGTCAGCCACTTCCAAGGACAGGAAGATGATGCTTTTAGAGTGTCATCATTAATGGAAATAACTACCTCGCAGAAGGGACAGGATTTGAATACTGGAGACTTCAATGCCTTCATGTCCAGGATGGTTCAGTGCTAGGGCACCTCCCGGACTTGAAGACTTCTTTCTTTGTCAAAGAGCTTAAAGTGTGTAAATCTAATTGCACTAACTATATACTACCTAAAGAGAAAACAACTGCACAGTGTGCAGAGATGGGGACATTAGAGTGTTCTGTCTCAAAGCCTCAGGGGTAAGAAGGAACTGAAGGGTGAATGGAGGTGCCCTGATGTTTATGCCCTTGGCTAAGGGTTCCAGGGGGCATGCAAAGTGCTGGTGCAGTCCCAATGGATACTACTATTCAAAAAGATTCCAATCCCTCATTCATGGTGCGCACACTCACCGGAAGTGGAATACACGTGGACACTCCCTAGAAAAACTATTTCACAGCCATGCAATTCACCTCTTGCCACATAATTATGCTTCAGAATCTAAGCTTTCATTTAAAATAATAAAAATGGTTGTGAAGAACGCCTTTGAAACTTAACCAACTGCAAATTGATGCTGTGGTGTCTGCCTGATAGCTCAGAGATGTTAACTGCCTATTATTCTCCATGGAGTATTAACTTTTGAAACCTAATGACGACAATTTACATTTTAGCATTTAACTATTTCAGCTTATCATTTTAGCAGGAACAAGGTAATGTGCACATCCATCAATTCCAAATTACATTCCACACCTTTCTAGGTGCCAAACCTTATCTGTCCCCACCACTCAGCTGCCAAAATTTCCAGGCTCCCTCTGACAATTTCAGTTACGTGTTTTCTACATATTTGTTTTTAAAAATCAGTAGAACTTTGAAAACTAAAGACTATGGGTCTGTTTAAAATTAAATATTACACAGGATACTATACTATTATATTGATTGACTGTCAGTTTCATTATTAAGTCAAGAAAAAAATCCTCAATTTAAAATGTATTTGTGGCAGGCAAAGACATTTCCAGAATGCTGCACTTTTTTGTCGCAGAATTTAGATCAAGATTGTAAGAGCGTGTACAGGCACTTGCCTGTATCTAAGTCTCTAACAGAACCTCAAAGTTATGAACTGAACGGCAACCACACGGCCTCATTTGGAGCCAGAAGTATGCAAGTAGGCAGCAGCAAAGACTAAAAGAAAAAAAAAAAAAAAGAGGGGGGGCAAATACAGTACAGTACTGTGTTAAACAAACTACTAAAAAAATAACGGGTAAGTTTAAAAAAAAGATTTCACAAGATAAGGAAACTGTTTCTGTGCTTGTTTCATTTAAATTAAGATGGTTACAAGCAGCATTTTTCTTCTGTAAAATAAAGCTTCAAAGCTGCTTTAAGTCAATTTCCAGCTATAAAAACTTTTGAAAGAACCACCATATGTTTTGTTCAGTTACAAACACTTCAGAATTAAGAACAACCTCCATTCATAACTGTGAGGTTCTACTATATATTGATAGTCTATAGCGATCACTACTACAGATAGTACCAAACAACTTTATGAAAACAAATTGTTCTATGATGAACTAATAATAAAAACTAAGGGTGAGATTCTGATTCCCATACTCGCAGTGAATAGTACCTTACACCATGGACAGTCCCAATGACTTCAGTGGAACTACTCATGGAGAAAGGAGCCACTCTGTGTGAAGTATGATGAAAGCAACAGGCTTAACCTAGTGGATACACAAGAAAATTAAAATAAATTTACAACATTAAAAACACACAGTGCTGATCTCTTCTGGCAGTTAAAAGAATTTTCCAACTCTGACTCCTAAATCTTTTGAGAAGGAGAAGACAGATAAAGGACCACAATATGGATTTAGGGTCTTCTGAAAATTCTTTTGCTACTTCTCTTTACCAATTTACCAAGGGCCAGATTCTTACATTGAGCAGTACCTTACTCTATGAGTAGTCTCACTAATTTCATGAGATTACTCCTGGAGGAAGGCATTACATACTATGAGTAAAGGTGGAAGAGTATGGCTCCAAATTGGGGCAACTAAAATAGCCCCCCCTGGCCTTTTTTGGTTTTTTTAGTCAGATTGACTATGATAGCAGATAGTGAAACTTGTAGAAGTCAGCTGTGTGTGTTGTAGTTGTGCAAGGTACTTGCAATGCTCACTTCACTGGAGATCTGCAGTTGGTCAGTTCCATCTAAAAAATAGGTAGTACTGGTTGGCAGAAGTTGGAACATACCACAAATTATAGAAACTAATCCATGTAAACTCCCATTTTGCTAATTAATCAGAATATGAATTAAAATGGACTTTATATTTTTAAATAAAAAAGAACAAAAAACTTAGACACCCTTTTTAAAACCTTACAAAGTTACTTTAAACTCAATGGTCCAAAATCTGCCTTCAGTTACACTCATACAACCCAATTCTTCCAGCCAGAGCATAACTATAAAGGAGCTGCTCTAACTACTGACCATCATCAATATTTTGGGCCATATTCTGTTAATTGACCACAATGGAGATACACAGGGGTCCATACCTCAATCTGCCAAAGCCCAAATATTTTACGTGATATGAAAGAAAAATCCAAAACTGAGAAAAAAAACAATACAATCATTTCTTCAGGGAAAGTCATTTCCTAAATGTAAATTCACTTCAGTGACATTCAGATTTCACAGCCTGAGAACCTTTAAACACTCCATTCTTCAGTAAAGACAATTACTTTTCTTAAAAAAGAAAAAGAAAATTAAATGCAAGTTATGTTAAGGTAATATTAAAACTAACTAATTGCACAGGTAAAGTTATAAAGGCAGCATACGCTAAAGTTAAGGCTCTCCCAGTAATGCTACATGAGTCATGGCACATCTCATTTTATGGCATAAAGAGAGAGAAATATTCGTCTAACATAGTTAACAAAATCCCAGGAAAAGAAACTTGTTAAAAGAAATCATACTTTAGTGTTCGGCATATTAGAAATGCTTCAAGAGATAGTAGGTACCACTGTGGATTTATAACATGGTTGATTGAACATTGATCTTTGAGCCTTATCTTTTTGCATGACTTAAACCCCAAACCAAAAAAACCCTTTGTAATCTTGACATCGCATCAATATTGGGATGAGGGAGGGAGTTTGCACTTAATATAGAATATAGGTATTTGGGTAAAGAACCAGCTTAATATTAATCTTGGTTAACTCTCAGGGTTGGGCACCTGTAACTGTTGATTGTTTAATAGTCTGCGTAAGGAAATAGTTCTATCCTGCACCTCCCTTAGAAGTTCCACTGTCAGGATACATACTTGAGCCGCATTCATTATTTTTTGCCTTTACAGGGCACTTTGCATTAAGGTTTCCTGATCCGGCTTCTCGTGCTGCCCAGGAGGTCCAGCTCCTATAACTGTGTTTAAACCCTTCTTTCATTTAAATCCAATCTTTGTTATTTTAACTAAAAGAGATGTTCTTCCTCCTTAACCTATTTCATTACAATCCCTCTCTCCTACCCTCTCCATCCTGGTAACAGTGTTTAAATATCCAGCTCTGTTTGCTGATTTTAGACAAGTTATTAGTACACCATGTTTCAGTTTAAACATGCAGTTCTACTTCTGCAGTTTCATTTTGTATGGCTCTAAACTTACTCCGTCCTCACTCCCCCAAAGGATAATCATCTACTTTGTACAACTTTACCCTCTTACTATCCATTTAGGAGCAGACTGTGCCTGACTCAGTAGGGTGTGAGCCTTCTCTATTGCCTTTGCATGGCCTGCTAAGGGCCAGGAAGCTGCCCCATGGCCTAGTCCCCTTCTGCATCTGACTGCAGTGCAGGGTGGGGCATCAGCTGTACCTCCTGCAGGACTACAGTAACTCCTCACTTAAAGTCCACCCTAGTCGCTGATCAATTAGAGAACATGCTTGTGTAAAGTTGTGCAATACTCCCTTATAACATTGTTTGGCAGCTGCCTGGTTTGTCCACTGATTGCAGAAAGAGCAGCCCTTTGGAGCTATCTGGTGGGGACTTAGAACCAGGGAGGACAAGCAGGCCCCCATCAGCTCTCCTAAGGCTACGTCTTCACTACCTGGTGTATCGGCGGGTAGCAATCGATTTCTTGGGGATCAACATATCGCGTCTCATCTAGATATGATATATCGATCCCCGAATGCGCTCCTGTCAACTCTGGAACTCCACCAACGTGAACAGCGGTAGCGGAGTCGACAGGGGGAGCCCGTGGACATCGATCCCGCGCCGTGAGGATGGTAGGTAATTTGATCTAAGATACTTCGACTTCAGCTACGTTATTCACGTAGCTGAAGTTGCGTATCTTAGATCGATCCCCTCCCCTAGTGTAGACCAGCCCCAAGTTTCCCCCTGCAGCAGCTGCCCAGCAGGCTATCAATTGCTGGGCAGTTCAGCTGTCCCTCCCCCAATTGCCATGGGCTGCTCCTGCCCTCTGCCTTGGAGCTGCTCCCAGGAGCCTCCTGCTTGCTGTGCAGGGGGAAGGGATTGTGCCCCTCCCCCAGCTCCTGTACCTCATCTCCACAGAGTGGGGAGTGTGTGCGTGTGTGGGAGGAGAGACACTATAGGGCTCAAGAGGGAGGGAGCTTGCCAGCAGCAACTGCTCGCTGAACTTGCTAATCTACTTAAAAAGACAGTGTACTGAGAGTGGGGTCAGCGTACTTAAAGGGACAATGCGTGTCTCTCTCTTTCTCTCATACACACACACACAGTGTCTCTCTGCCTCTCCCTCACACACACAAATGGTGTGTACGTGTGTCCGGCTCTCTCTGTCATGCTATCACCTCCTTCCATTCATGGTGCCTTGTAGAGAATGTGAGGCTACATTAATAACCATGTGTTAACTCTTGAGGGTTCAGCCAAGTGCTAGTTCATCATTTAGCAGTATGTCATTCCCTGGGAAATATCCCATCCTCATGCACTCTCTGACTCCACCACCTCAGCAAACTTCACAATCATCATTGCTGTGTACAGTATTAAATTGTTTAAAATTTATACTGTGTGTGTATACTTATACACACATATACACATACATACAGTTTTTTCTCTGTCAAAAACTTTTCCCCTGGAACCTAACCCCTCATTTACATTAATTCTTACAGAGAAATTGGATTAGCTTAACATTGTTTCACTTAAAGTAGCATTTTTCAGGAACATAACTACAATGTTAAACGAGGAGTTACTGTATATCAGGAACTCCGCCTGTGTCAGGGAGCATCAGGAGCAATTCTACCTCCACAGAAATTCTCTCCAAGGGACAGGACAGCTTCTCACCACCCACAACTCCACGCTGTGCCTACATGGTAGCATCACTGAGCTTTTAATGATGTAGCTTCTCTCAGTGACGCCCTTCCTCACCTACTTATTTGAATAATGAGCAGTGTAATGCTAAGTATTTGTAGTATTAACAATGAGTGTATCTTACTGTCCCCAGATAGTCACATTTACACAGTGTGTGCCCCCACCCCCTTGTTATACAAATCACTCTTATAATGTAATCCTGCCCAACAACTTGCTGCTTCTACCTGGTAAAACCTGATAGCACAAGGGTGTAACTCTGGCTTCAAAAGGGCCCACAGTAGGCAGGGTGTGATCAGGTATGGTAAGATAACAGCTGCCCATCCAGGCATGGGCAGGACACAGAGCTGCAAATGAGCAACCTAAAAACCACTAGCAGGAGTTCCCACAATTTTCCAGTTGCCAGTTTTGCACAGATTCTATACAGTCCTTTTGTTTTGGTTAGAAATACCTAAATATTGATTAGAGCTTTGTCTGCTCCTACTTATGAGACTTTTAATGGTGTCTGAACAATTTCAGTATTATAAAACAAAGCAAAATGAAAGGGGACAAGAGAACAGTTAACATTCAATGAAAATAGTACCATTATCTACTTGCTGCCTCATGGATTTTCTACCTCACAAAATAATGATCTACATGGGATATTTGCAAAGATAGTCAACAGGAAAATGGAAGTTACAGCCCCTAACCCTAAAGTCCACAGTTTTCATGCAATTATTATTTGGTAGGCTATGGAACACATCCCAGTGCAGAGAGTCTGCAAAAGGCACTCAGGTCAAAATGTCACCCTTCAATAGATCAAGCTGGGCAAGGGGAAGCAGCCTTCCATGCCTATCAAACCACAGATTGACTCATGCAGGAGTCATCTTTCAAGGATGAGGCATGTATGCAGTTTTATTAAACAAACTAAATTTTTTTTTTTTTTTTGCTGTTTGTTGTTTTCCTTTTCCTGTGTTCTCTGTGCCAAGGTCTGGGCATGAGGGACGTGTCACCAATGGGAGTAGAACGCCAGTAAATGTGTTAATAACACTGTAACTTGTAAAATCCTTTCTTGAGTGTCCCTGTAAAATAGTTACCAAAGGAAGCCTGGAATCTTAGCCATGTATTCTTTCCTCATGTATTGTCCTGTTTTGCTTCCTAATTTACTCTGCTGCTCTGTGTGATAAAATTCTCTCTCTGTGTTTTATAGAGTGACTTCAAATTTAATTCATGTTTTCCTGTAATTATATTTTTAACAGGCAAGAAGATATCAGTGAAGGTGGTGTGAGCACAGTCTGTTGCCACTGAGCTCCTATGTATTTTGACTCCGAATTCTTTTGCATTTTTCTAGCATTTTCTGTGGGTCTCTTTTTTCCTTTGCTCAAGAACTTGAAAATCTGTTTCAGATGCAGAGTGGAAAAATTCAATGCACTTCAAAAGAATTTTTGTAGGCAGGCCGCAAAGATGGTGCTCATGGGATCCAGTTTGCCAGCAAGTGAATGACTTCAAACAAAAGCATAGGTAGATGGCAAAACACTAAGTTTAGGTCACTTTTAAAAAAAAATAAACAGCAGCTAATTGATCCACCGGCCACCAATCAACCTTTGCTCTAATGAGTATACAATTAACTTGGGGTTACACAGGATGTAAGTTAGTGCAGAATTTGGCTCAAGACATCTGAACTACTTTTCTACTTTGTTGAGTGGAACACAACAGTACTGCTTCCCAATGAAGCTCTATTGTGAAAATGAAAACAATCATAGTGTTATTTTCTACAAAAGTGGCATTACTGTGTTCCAGGCCAGCAGTGTTATACTTTAATGAATGAGAAACCAGGTATAACAATCCCCAGGATATGCTTGAACTGTAAGGACAGTCATCGATTGACATATCTTGTCAGAATAGCAATATAATCAACATACCAGAAACTCCCGGTGGTGTCTTAATGAATTTGCCATTAAAATGAGCAATCACTGCTTCACATTTTTCTGTTGATTCCATCCTATGTAAATAAAGGATAAAACAGAAATTAAACTTTTGTCCAGTTTCTGCATTTGAAAAAACAAACAGATTTACTAGGTTTTCTTGCTCTCCTTTCACTTTTGTGACTTCCTTTTGTGTGTGAGAGCAACAGGGTAAAATTATGGGTAAAATTAAAGAGAATTAACTTTTTGTGCAAAGTGATAGACTCGACACTCTGAAAATTTAATTTCTCTGTTTATTAGGTCATGCCCTGCAGAGCTCAGATAATATGGGTTATACAAGTTAGGCCACGTATACTCAGTTTCCAAGTGTTGGCAATGGGACTATTACTATGATTCTTGGTATTTAGATCCTAAACCCAATGCTTCAAGAAACCCTCCCTAATTTCTCCCTCCCACCCACCTTCTTAAAGGTAGAGGAGGCATGTAACAGGAAAACCCTCACCCCTGAATTCTCCTCAAGACGGTCTCTCTTTCACCATCTTCCAACTTTATAAAGGCCAATGCCTTATCCCAAAATTCAGTTAGGTTCTGCAGTAAGTGGAACAGGAAGCAGCTTAGCATCTCAATGATGCAGGAGCAGGAACACTCACTCCCACAAAATCCTAGACAATGCAAAAACAGAGATGCCCAATAAACCTTATAATGGCAGTTAGGGAATCCACTGGCTTCCCTGGCAATGACATAACAGATGGAACAGCTCATAATTGCTAGCCAGAGTTGCCCTAGCTACAGAACTAAGCCACAAGGGGTGTGGCCATCACTTTACTTAGTACAGGAGACACAGCAGGCACGGTAGTGTTTCCCCATTCCTGCTGGGTTTTGTTTGTTTTTGGGGAGGGGGGAGCACAGTAGCTCTGACCTAATTACTCCATTGCTCCTTCAGAAAATCCTACGGGAAGAGTAACTTGCAGCAGATGGAGTGGGAATAGGGTGTGTTGGGACAGCAAAAAGGTAAGGCTAACAGGAGACCTCAAGGCATCTAACAGTAGATGCTATGGGGTGAGCTTAGAAGGCCAGAACTGCAAATTGCATTGACTGAGCTCAGCACATATTTTGTGGATCCAGAAAGACCTTCATGAGCCGAGACAAAGTTTGAACCCAGCTTGTGATTATTGGCAGATTCGGGATTCTAGCCGAACACATCTAGTATGGCATGGGCAGTAGCAGTGCAAAGTCCATTCAATGGTACTTAACAGATGGGTTAATTCACAGTCATTCATTCAAATTTCAAACCACAGCCTCTTTGAGACAGACACCAAAGGGCAGTACCACCGTTGGCAGTGGTTTTTGCAATGTCCACTAGGCAGAGAAAGAAAGCGAACTCTATTCACACAACACACTGAACTGCCTTCAGACAGTCCTGACTTTTAGTCATTACCAACCTGGACTGAATTGGAACTGTTCACCCAGAGATGAAAAACGAAGAGATAGCAATTTTAACAGGAGCATCAGTTTAACAGCTGTTTGTAAAATGAAGATGAGGTTATATATACAAAATCATTAACGTGACTGTTATCTGGTTATTACATTTGTGAAACTCAGATCCACAAAAGTTAGGCCATATGACTAAGTCACCTTCCACTCATCAGCAATCTACAGTAACTAATGAGAGGTAAATATTGATGCTTTTGGACTCCTGGAAGTCAGACCCTGGGAAATTCTTCCATAGCCAAGAACCAGGATCAGCAAATGGGCAGAATGAACAAAAGGGCTTATTCACAAATGTAATCGGAGAACCAAGAGAGCTTGGAGGAGGCTCTGGATTGCTGTATCTGAGTCACTGTGTTAGTCTCAGATTCAAATCTGGACTTGACAAAATCTATTCTGAGGTTACTTTCTACTAACCTCCTAAAACATCATGGACACAGGAACTGAAAGCTTACGGTACATTCATTTGTATGTCCCTTAAAAACCTTCAGTCTCAAAAAGGCATTCACCCATTAATGTTCAGACATCTAACTTGCACTACTTGAGTATATGTGGATAGATGTCAAAATATGGTCTTATACAACTCATCTACATAGGTTTCCTCTCCTGTTACTGTAAAAGCCAGCCATATTTCTAAACGAACACATGGAGTTGTTTCAGTCTTAGTATAGTAGAGATCCCACTTAGAAAGTACAGATTTTGAAGCTAAGGTAATGTTCTTCTGGCATCTAATGCCACAAGAGTTTAGGGTAAAATCTTGCCCCAAATCCCTCTTGTTTAACAGAATGAGAAGCAACTTGCAAAGAGAACCATTTCAGGGAGACCTTATCGTCTTGTCAATTTCCCATAAGTAAACTCAGTGAAACCACTCTGTAAAATATTTGTATTTGACTGAACAAATCAACAGACTTCTGACTATATGTTAGGTGGCATACATGTTCAGATTCTTCTCCGTACAGTCCATGAGAGTGCCAACAATTTTATATTCTATTTTTTCAAATACAAAACTACCACAACACAGACAAAATATCAGAAATGCTTATCCAGTCATCTGGTCTTCGAAATCCAAGAGGACTAATTCTACCTATTATCAGTGTTTTTGTGGCACATCTATATGCTTAATCATATATCTTTTCGGATCTACTTCCTTAATTCAAGGAGTGCTCCTTACTGCAGACACTGTTAACAGAAATCTCCAATCCAGTTCTCAAATTTGGTCATTCAGCTTGCATACACAAGAGATCTTGACTGTTTTCAAGAGTGACCATGAGTTGATCCAGGCTTAATTGCAGGACAGAGAGACAGAGAAAATAAATGCTAAAGGGCCACATGAAAACTCTTGGCATGGAAATCTGCTATAGTCAAATAGCCAGTATCAAAAAGGAAATGCAGACCCCCAGGGGCAGGGTATTTGAGAGCTGAGTGGACCATGGAAATAGTGTTTGATCTTATTGACTCTAAGGGAGAATCATTCCCATCTAGATGTCAAATGCTTTTGGTGTAAGATTTATTACGGAGGATCAAAAATATATTTTTCTCCAAAATGGAAACGGGCTCATAAGCCAGAATATGCCAAGCACTCACAATACAGAGTGATGGGTCTCTTTCTTCAGAAAAATTGATGCAAAGAAAGGTATTTCAGTAGTGCAGTAGCCCTCCCACAACTCCTCCTTCTGGAAACCTAGCCTCAAAAACTGGATTATAGAGGCCAGGGTGGGGTTCTGCTCATACAGTACTTAACAGGGAGACAAGTATCAGAGGGGTAGCCGTGTTAGTCTGGATCTGTAAAAAGCAACAAAGAGTTCTGTGGCACCTTAAAGACTAATAGATGTATCGGAGCATAAGCTTTCGTGGGTGAATATCCACCACGTCTGACGCAGTGGGTATTCACCCACAAAAGCTTATGCTCCAATACATCTGTCAGTCTTTAAGGTGCCACAGGACTCTTTGTTGCTTTTAACAGGGAGAATTTCCCTTTGCACTTGAAGAGGCCCTATTTAGCAGAAGTAGAGGTCTGATTATCAGCGTGAGGAACTGTTACAAATTTTCCTGATGGAAGGGCTTAGGGGGATGTGGAAAGGAGGGTTTGTGATGAGAGGATTTCAGCCCAAATTCTTCCACAGATGTTGGCTATCATTAGGGGTGGTGCTGAAAAGGTTCCACATACTTTCTGCCCACTTACTCAGGCATGGGAGAGATGGGAGCAATAGCTGTGCAAGGAGTGAAAAGTGGAGTCTTGTTCCCACTTGAACCCCTGCACTGGTGCACAGAGCAAGCCAAAATTAGCCCCAAATCTTAGCTGAGAATCTGACACATTTGGCTAAGCAAAGCACAAATTACCAAAGTCCTGCTGCATCTCTTAATTAAAAAGGGATTCAAATTAAAAGTATAGTATGCTTTCTGTAATTACCTCTTCCTCCTGCTGTCTGGGTGAACCCTTAGTGACAATAGCTAGAAAAAGACATTTTTATGATGAACACTATTAATGGACACATAGTTTACATCGTACAGAATGAAAAAAGTGAATAAGCAAACTACAGTACCTTGCAAAGCCAACACCACGACTTGTGCCACTGGAATCACGAAGTATCCTTGTCGAGATAACTTGCCCAAATGGCTTAAGCATATTCTCAAGCTCCTGCTCGTCCATCGACAGCGGCAAATTGGAAATATATAAGTTAGTTGGATCTTGTTCTTGTTGCTGAAACAGAATTAAAAATTGACATTTAATTTTCAAAACCAAAAGTGTTGAAAGAAATCTTAAGCATAAACTATGTCTATCATTAGATCTGTTTTTCTATGTTTATGATTCTCAGGTCCTATATACAAGCTTCTCTCTCCCTGCATTACCTGCTTTAAACAACTGTCTCAGTATAATTATTCAAGCAAGAAAAAACCCACTTAAAGCATGTCTAGAGTGACTTTTTATTAACTTTAACCATTCAGAAAAAAAGTGGAGGTTAGTATGAACAAATGACCAGTCTTAACATATATATCATATCTTTGTTTTAAGGTTTTTGGAAAGAAGGAAAATATTAGAAAGGAGCAACTCAGGGAAAATCAGGATTGAAGCTGGGAGAAAAGGAAAAATTAGACTGAAGGAATGGCACCCTGAAAATGGAGCGGGGAAAAGAGATAAGACAAATACACCTCTACCCCAACATAACGTGACCGGATATAACACTAATTCGAATATAACAACACAGTAAAGCAGTGCTCTAGGGGATCAAAGCAAGTTCAATATAACGCGGTAAGATTTTTTGGCTCCCGAGGGCAGCGTTATATTGGGGTAGAGGTGTAATAGGAAAGGAAGGGGAAAAAAGGGATGGAAACTAAATGATACAGTGCATTTTTTTAAAGTATATTAGCAAAATGTTACAATAAAAATAGGCAGCTGTCCAATGCAGATAAAGCTGGGCAGGAAATGGTTTTCCTAACCTGTGAAAATTCTCTCATTCCGCACTGGGATGACAGACAAGACACAGAAGCACGCAGTAAGATGGAGCATGAGCAGAACAATCAATAACCCAGCTGTTAAGACATGCACCTGAGATCTGGGAGACTTGATTTACACCAAAGATTTGAAGTTGGGTCTCCCACATCCCAGATGAGAACCTTGACCATGAGGCTATTAGCTGTTCTGGGCTCTCCCTCTCGCACTGGTTTTGATCAGAAATTCCATCCTGGACCTGATAAACCTTTCTGTCAAAATGAGTACAATTCCAGCAAAAAGTATTAGTTTTTGTCCAAAAATTCCTGACCAGCTTCAGATTTATACAAACAAAAATTATTTGAGTGAGTTATACAAATCTATCAATTTATTCAAATAATATATGTCCAGTTTTATATTACCTGTCATACTAAATATAGTTAATTAAATACTGTTTCCTCCCTGGATTCACCAGAACCTGGTCTGGATGAGCTTTAGGACATATTGGAAAGGTACACCTATATTCCTAGGCTTTTACAGAAGACATAGAGATGGATATGGAGTGTGATTGGTATTGTGTGAGAGAGCTTGTGATGGTAGCTGCTAAAGAGGCTTTTTAACATTACTAATTGTTGTTGTATAATACGCCAAAATGTGCTTCACAAAGAAGAGGAACACAGTCTCTGCCCCAAAGAGCTTGAAGTCTAAATATAACATAAATGAAAAAGTCAGAACAAAAAACGAGTGGGGAGAAAGGGAGGACGAAGGACAGAGTGACAAGGTCACACAGTTACTCAAGTTGATTGTGCACATTTGGTAGTCTAACAGGTTCTCCCTCCATTGTACTTAATTTTATACAGAATTTTAATTGTCTCATTTCTCTCTGAGAAAGGACACGAGAGAGAAAAAATCCTTGCCCCACCCTCAGCCATTGCTCTAAGCTTTATTACTGACCAAATCCCCCTCTATAAACTTGTGATTACTTTGATTTTTTTTTCTTGAAGATAAACCCATTTAAATTCTGGGCCATGATCCCTCACAATCTAACTACAGGATAATGCCTCTGCAAAGCATGTCTTTGTCATCTCCCATCTGAAATACCGCAAGGAAACATACATGAGCATGAATCTAACAACCGTTAGGGAGCTTTCTACC
This sequence comes from Chelonoidis abingdonii, assembly GCF_003597395.2. NCBI lineage: Eukaryota > Metazoa > Chordata > Testudines > Testudinidae > Chelonoidis > Chelonoidis abingdonii. Next base: position 47,658,000 of record NC_133778.1, on the reverse strand, counting down.
ATAGGGTAAAGCTCTTCTGTGCAGGAAACAGAACCGAGGCTGGTCTAGGAGTCAGGAACAATTCACAAAGGAACTAAGGACCATTACAAACCTCACCATCTCCTGCTCCATGTGCAAAGCACATTTCTTTACCCTTCCTTCCCCAATATACAGTAGGGTGTACATTTAAAAAATAAAAAACAAAAACAGAAAAGAAACCCAAAACCTTACCAAAAGAACCCCCTGCACAATACACAGTGTTCTCCCCCTGGCTACAAGGTCTGGTGTAGGTCTACACTACAGACTGGTACCAGCAAAGCTATGTCAGTCCAGGGTGTGAAGAGGCAGCACAATTGTATCGGTCAGGGATCGCACCAGAAGTCCCTAGTGTAGACACAGCTATATTGGCACTTTTACTAATATTGCTCGTTATGCTTGTGTCGGGATGGTTTTATTATACCAGTAGAAAGCACAACTTTGCCAATGTAGCTGTGTCCACACTAGGAACTCTTTTCCAGTATAGTATGCCAGTATTCCTATACCACTGAATCAGTGCTAGTGTAGTGCAGAATGAATCCCATGTGACAAGTTGTTGGTTACTTCACTTAATGTACTACTGAGAGGTGCTCACATACTACGATGATGAGGATGATATAAGAACCTATACAGAATTACACACAACCCCTCCTTTGTGTTAAAAGAACACTAATAAGGTCACAAAGTCAAGCACCGAAAAGTTAGGAAATGCCAGAATTAAGGCCGACCGGGCAACCTTATTTCAATTTCTTTGTGCCTTTAAATTAAAATAGTCTCTCTTTATAGGAAACCATACTATTTTCCCTGCCTCACTGAGTGAGCAGAATGCATGGTGCTCACTCAAAGAGTTATTCAATATTTTGATTTATCCACCTTGTTCAAAGTGGGGCCCTACGTCTTAGTTACTGCCCACTATTCAAACTCCACTCTGATGTTGGAATTATTAATTTCCTCATGAGTCTGTCTATGGTACTCATCCCCTTCTTATAATTTACTCAAATATTAATGAATTTATTTTCAAAACACTCCTATGAGATGAAGGGGTATTATCCTCATTTTTCAAATAAGAAATGAAGCCTCAGAGATTAAGGTCAAACTATGTGGTAATTTTGGGTTCCCAATTTGAAATTCCTAGAACCTCATTTTTCAGAGTACTTAGCATTATAGATCCACTGTAGCCTTGAACAGCTGCATGCTCAGTGTAGACTGAATCTTTGGGGAATTTAGCTACTAGAATTTAAGAACCTTTTTCTGAGCATGTGTGAACTGAACCATGATTTTCCAATGACTTACAACTTGGCCAAATTTGTGCAGAGATTCATGGGGACAATAAAAGGCACATTCTTGACAAAATGGCTGCCAAATCCCTGCTCCAAATTATAGGGGTGCTAAAACTTTTCAAGTAAAAGGCTGACAGAATTTTTTAAATAGACAACAATGTATTATTTTCCTAGCCTTGTTCTCAGAAATGATAGCGCCATTTGGAAGAAATTTTCCAACAATATTCAGCCTGAGGCATATACTTGGAATTGAAAATTTCACTCCAAATTGTTGAAGTTTGTCAAAGTTATAAGCAATTGAAAAAAAAAAGTCTTATTAACGTTGCCCTACAATTCCATTATAACAGGGGTGCTCCCAGCTCTGCCTGTAAACAGAACATATCAGAACCCCTGACCTTCCCTCCACACAGTACCTATCAGCCATGCCCTCTACGTCTTTCTACGCACTTTGATGTTCCCCTACACAAGTATCCATCCTCTCCACAGCTGCAGAACTCAGAAAAGTCACTTAACAGAAGGTCTAGGGAACATGGCTCGAGAGGGGGCTTCCAAGAAAGTCACAAATATTGGGATCACGAGCTTTGCTTTAAAGATAGCTTTAAGATTAAATTGTTGCATTACATTAAAAATTTGTGTTTACACAAAATTATGTAGCATACAAGAAAGACCCAATGAAAGTTTGCATCAACATACAGTACCATTTGTTTTTACCACACATACTCTGTACACAAACCATTCTGGGAAAACAACAACTGAGACAGAATTTTATGAGCCAGATATTCTTTTGAGCAGGAGGCTTTCATCTTCCAGTCTAGCCCTAGGTGAAAGTTGGGTGGGGAATATTTGAGATGGAGCAGAAGAGGTTCTACCAGTCTTAGCTGAGAGTATTTGGTGTTCAGAAAAAGCTAGTAAGAATGTTTTCTTGGGGTCTCAAACTATGTTGTGCCTCTGCTGCCCTCTGATGCTACTAATGCTGGCCACATATCAAGATAATATTAATCCTTTACCTGTGAAAAGATGTACAAGGGCAGACCCTTATGTTCATGTGAAGTTCTAATTAAGTCAATGGGACTCTAAGTGGATGCAAGGGTCCATCTTAGTGAACCTCTGTGCTAGAACTATTCTATTCCCTTGTCTACATGGGTAAGTGATTTTTGGTAAGAGGGCATTTTTTGGTTTAGCTTATCTCACTGGGAAAGAAGTTTAAGCCAAACGCGCGGGGGGGGGGACCCCAAACACTCATACCGGAATAAGAGCGTGCAAACAAAGTACAACTATACCAGTATACCAGTGTAACTTGTAAGAAATTTTCCTGTGTAGATAAGACTGATACAGGTTCTTATATCATCTGTATCATCGTAATATCCGAGTGCCTTCCAGGAGCTCATTAACCAATCTTCAATGACAATGTCTTCAATGACAAACATCTGTCATGCATCAAGGTCACAGATAGCAGCTCTCTGTGAGGTGGGGGTGAGGGGTTCTTCCAAAGAAAACATTTGGTCAGGATCTGTGGTGCTTCAAAAACCTGTCAAATTTTTAAAGTGTGTGCTTCTAAATATATTATACATGTGTGTGATTTTATATCATTTGTGTGTGTGTATTTTATATGAAGATTGAAAAATGAATATTACAAGTTATATATTTGTTTGCCAAAGAAAACATGCCATATTCAGAAACAAGGAATATTATATATATATATATACACACACACACACACACGTACATACACACACATATATATAAAAAAGATCTTCGTTGTTCCTTTATTCACCTTGACTCTTACTTTCCAAAAAAGTGAGTGCTTTGTTTTCAAATCTCCTCTAATGGGGTTGAATAACTCTCAAGTTCAAAGAATTCTCCAAAGAGAAATATATTCCCATCCCAAAGACTCTTCCCTTGTCTGTTCACTCTCATCAATATGATTTTAATTCTCAACCAAATCATATTGCCACATCACAACTGATAATTTTCTGGGTTCAAGGCAAAATTTGTTTTGTCTTAATGATGTCTCCTTCACTGCATTTCAGATGGTCAGTGAGTGACAAATATGATGGGTTTATTATTATTATTATTATTATTTTGTATTGAAAAAATGATTGACCTAGTATGAGGGAGGTCATGCGGCAATCTGATGGCTTCAGGCACTTACTGAAAATAAAACCGAATCCATATAGTATACAGTGAGGGCCTGTGGCTTCAGTTATCTTAGATCATCTCATTTCTCCTTTGCATTAGATGAGTCAGCAGAAAAAGAAGACAAGAAAATGGATCCACTGAGAGTCTACAGCTCACATTAATATTCATTACTGTGCACTGTTCATACCACGAGGGAAAAAGCCTACATTACAATAGCAATATTTTTGACAAAGTTCAGATTTCTGCTAAAAATCTGAGATGAAGATAGCTTTAATGATTTTAGAGTTACCTTGTTATTTAGATTCTATTAGACAATTACCGGTATATTTTTTTATACATTGAGCTGGGTGAGCTGTGGGTTTTCGGTTTCTTCTTTAATGAACGCTATTAGTAAAGGATTTAATTGAAGTTTCTGCCTTGGGCAACACAACGTTTTATTCCCAGTCATATTTTAATGTTCTGAAACTCAGCCTGTTCTTTGCAAGAATACTTCATTTGGATTTTTCTCATTTTAGTATGGGATGTAAAACATGTTTGCACTTAAGTGTCCTAAAACTTATCACTTTAAAATGTATACTGTACAAGTCTGACATTAGCTCCTTAGAGTGTTTTACTAACATTACTGCTGTATAATAAACAGGCTTGCATTAAAATCTGAGACTGTCTCATCACAAAAGCTTGCCAAGATTTGGGAAGATTGAAAAATAAATATTACAAGTTATATATTTGTATGCAAAAGAAAACATGCTGTATTCAGAAACACGGAATAAAGAAGGATATTCACTTTACTCACATAAAAATCAGAATAATTAGGCTTTATGTAGGTGAATGGGAGGGTCCCCCTGTCTGGAGCTGCTACTCCAATCCAGGGGTTGGAGTTGCTGCTACTGCTCCTTCGTGCTGCATGTAAGGTGTGTTAAGGCTGGTAGATCACAATCATCCTTGGCAAGTAGGGGGAAAAGCATTGGCCTGCTAAACCCAGAATTTTGAGTTCAATCCTTGAGGGGGCCATTTAGGGATTTGGAGATTGGTCCTGCTTTGAGCAGCGGTTGGACTAGATGATCTCCTGAGGTCCCTTCCAGCCCTGGTATTCTATGAACTAAGCCCTCTGCACATTCACTATGCCCATCCTCCTCTCCAAAGTAAATTTCACGCTAGAAGAGCACAAGTGTTCTACAAAAGCATATCAAAGTTTGTCAGAGGAAGAGTCTAGATTATTTAATACATTTTCAGGGTTAGCAAGAATATCACCAGCTCTACATGTAAATATATCTTTGCATTTCCAACTTAAAAGGGATTTTTAGAAACTATTCCCTCTAAAACAGGCAACATTTCTTGAAGGAAATGTAAGAGCTCCTTTGCTTTAAAAATTTCTGTATTCAAATTGCTTGTTTTGCATCCAAAAATTGGCGGTTTTAAAAATAAGCAAAATTTTCTAAAGATACCTGGGGATGAATTACGGCCAAGTTTGTAAGCTAAGCTACACTTTATCAGCATCAAATCATCTCGCTTACAAATGAGGGGGTGTACCATGTAAAACAAAGCAAAGTCTTTTTATTCATATATGTATTGGAACATTACAGCAACATGACACTTACAGTAAACAGCATAAAGGTTTGATGCCTGACACTGAAATGCACTGGACCATCCTTACAGTCTTAAAACCTATGGGATATAATAGAAACTTTTCTGAATCACCCTGAAGAGCAGTAAAATACACTTCCTATTAAATTCTATAGGATGGTACGAAAAACAATGAAAAGGTTATCATTTTCTATTTAATTATACAGGACATATCTATAAGGACTATGCACTGACCTTACTGAGTGCACTGCATCTTTAATTGCAATGGAATTGCACTCTCTTACTTCAGTGGTAAATTTAGCTCACTGGGAGGGCTGCATTAAGGAAAAGGTCCATGCTCCAAGACAAAAACCCAGATAACTACGGAAAACTCCAAATATATAATGAGTCTTTTGTTTATTTTTCCTTATATTTTTGCACATACAAACAAACGCGTACTGGTAATACTAGGTTTCCCAGCCCCACCAAATTTGGTCCATCTTCTTTCTGTGTTATAACCTGTATTCCAGATGAGCACATTAGATTGGAGTTCTCTGAGTTCTGAAGGCCTAAGTGGGCAATTGGAGATGACGTCAATAAAAATTCTACTTCTTGAAGTGTGTGTGTGCATGTGCACACATATGTGTGTGTAAAAGAGAGAATTACAGCCACCTGCATCACCAAGAAGGGCTTCCTTCAAAGCTCAGTTAACTCCATTCCTGATACTCCCAACCACAGTGCCAGAGTGGATGTCACAGCGAGAAGACGGGACTCCGAGGTGCTCTCTCCTCTCCCCACAACTAAGCAAATAAAAGCATGGAAGTGGTAGCAGTGTTGCCAGCTCCACATAGCAGGAAGTCACCAGATAAGCCGTTAAAAGTTGCTAGATGTAGTTGTTTAAGCACTCAAAAGGAGTCAAAAATGTCACCAAACAAAATTTCCAGAGAATTCAACAGAGCAACAGAGAAGAATATTATATATACACACACACACACGCATGCACGCGCACAGGCAAGTACAATCACATAATCATTCACAAGCAGCTCAACAGTGTTGATAAAATCCAAAATTCCATTCTGCTGCACACCAGCAGCAACTCAAACAGTACACTGTCAACATCAGGAAGCACCTCTGCTCATTGGGAAGGGTGGTCTGTACATTGCAGCCCAGGTTGACTGGGGTTGGTTAATTTCAGCTGCGCCTCGCCTTTCTTGTCAGCCTGGATGTAAGCCAACAGGTTAGTGTAAGGGAGAGCCCAAAACAAGGGGGAAGAGGGCATTTGCCAGACCTGAGCGCGACATTGCAGGGAGCTAAGAAAGTAGATTTAAAAACAAAAGTCTACTAGCAGGACTCCTTCCTCCCGTTTCCAAGATTTCATTTCTGAAAACAGTTGGGCAGCTAACCCCAGGCCAACCCAGGGGAAGGAGCAAAGGGGAACTGAAAATCAAGCTCGCTCCACCTTTGATCCTGGAGTAAGAGTTTCATTCTGGAAGGCATGGTGCCCCCTACCCCATTGGGGCACATGGTCCTGTCTCATTCTACTCCACCTTCCATCCATGTGGCTCTCCTCACTGGCTAACCTTCTTCCCCTGCCCAGCCCATTTCCCTGCATCACAGGCGGTCCAACCTGCTATGGAGCAGCGAGAAAGAACACATTTGGGTAAAAACAAGCCTTGGCTAATGTGCTGCTCTCTCCAAAGTGTGCCTGGCTTTAGCAAAGCATTTAATTAGTCTCCACAAACTTCTTTTCCTCGCCTGCAGATTATAGTGATCTCAGCCCAAGCAGCCCTGGAACGTGATTCCTTTCGAGGACATGCTCAATTGAGACGTAATGACATTGACTTGGCGTACAACAGAATGTAGTACAAAGAGCATGGAATGGATTTTATTAACATTATTGAGCTGCTTGTGAATGATTTTGTAACTACATATTCGTGACTCCTTCTCTGAATGTCTCTGTATTTGGCAGTGAAAGTCACTAGATTTGTCACTGGTCACTTTGACATTTATTTTCTTGCTAGGGAAACCAAAAAGTCACTAAATCTAGTGACAAAGTTGCTAAGCTGGAAACACGGAAGGTAGGGACGGCAAAAATAAAAATAAAATAAGAGTGAGAGAGAGACACAGGACAGAAAGGGAGGGCTGGGGATCTCCCTGTGAAAAGTTGGGAATACTATGTACAATTTCCTGCATCTTAGACTAAAATGTTTTATGCAAAAAGCAAATAAACTAAACAAAAAACAATAAAAGGAATCCTATCTGGGATTTCAGAATAACTTGATGGTGGAAAAATTATACTACAAAATGTGCACCAGAAACCCAGATGTGATCATCCAGATTCTATCACCCTCATAAACCTAGTAACCTTTTAAAAAAAATCCATCAGGATAAGTTTTGAATGTTTATGTAAAGCAAATTATATCCTTCTCCCTAGGACACTGGATTTCCACGCCCACTTCCAAACTACAACCATAACCAGGGCTCCCAATGCTTCTTTGTCCTACACAAAACAGTACCATACAAACCAGATGTTTGCTTTTATGTAATATTTTGGCACCACACTTGGTTAAACAGTTTAAAATTCGGGAAGTCAAGAGAAAAAAAACAAAAACAAACTTGTTAACTTGCCCCTCTGACTCTGGCAGGCAATGGCCTGGTACATTATTAACTTCTGTAATTCCCCATCTTACTGAGAACTGTCTCATTGTACTTTGTTTCACATCAAAATTATAGACCAATTTTACAAGGGCAAATTGGTTTATTTGAGTTCAGAGTTATGTTGTTTCATCACAGTTGAGGTCCACCCTCACTTTCATGTCTGGCAAATCAGTAAACTGTGGCAAACACGTGCAAGCAAGCACAAACCCACAGACTCACAACTTGTCTATGTATTAGCAATGAGATTTGACTGTGAAAAACCTGAGTTTATTCAAATGTAAATTTTTCATGAACACCTGATGAAACAAGCAGGGTTTGCATAGCTCTACGGACCTGATCCGAAAGTTCACTAAAAAAAAAAAAATCAATGGAATGACTCTCACTGACTTCACTGGGCTTTGGATCAGGCACCAAGGAAATCAATCATGACATTCACATGTGTTTCTCATCTGACAGTACACACAGCACTAAATTCTAAGCCACAGAGCCATCCAGATTTCATACATTTTGATTCAGTAATTTATAGGGCTGTTGATTAATCGCAGTTAACGCATATGATTAACTAAAAAATTTAATCACGATTTAATCAGTTTTAATTGCACTGTTAAACAGTAGAATACCAATTGAAATTTATTAAATATTTTGGATGTTCTTTAACATTTTCATAATGTATTCTGTGCTGTAATTGAAATCAAAGTGTATCTTATTTTTGTTTATAAATATTTGCATTGTAAAAGTGATAAAATAAATAGTATTTCACAGAAGTACAGTAGTGCAATCCCTGTTGTGAAAGTGGAACGTTCAAAGGTATATATTTTTTGTTACATAACTGCACTTAAAAGCAAAACAATGTAAAACTTCACAGCCTACAAGTCCACTCAGTCCTACTTCTTGTTTTGCCAATCGCTAAAACAAACAAGTTTGTTTACATTAACAGGAGATAAAGCTGCCCTCTTCTTATTTACAATGTCACCAGAAAATGAGAACAGGCATTTGCATGGCAATTTTGTAGCCATCACTGCAAGGTATTTACGTGCCAGATATTGCTAAACATTCATATGACCCTTCATGTTTTAGCCATCAATCCAGAGGACATCATTCCATGCTGACTAGTGATGACACTAGTTAAAAAAATAATGTGTTAATTAAATTTGTGACTGAACTCCTTGGGGGAGACCTGTATGTCCCCTGCTCTGGTTTACCTGCACTCTGCTATATATTTCATGTTATAGCATTCTTGGATGATGAGCCAGCACATGTTGTTTGTTTTAAGAACAACACTTTCACCGCAGATTTCACAAAACACAAAGAAGGTACCAACGTGAGATTTCTAAAGATAGCTACAGCAGTCGACCCAAGGTTTAAAAATCTGAAGTGCCTTCCAAAATCTGATCGGGACGAGGTGTGGAGCATGCTTTCAGAAGTCTTAAAAGAGCAACACTCCAATGTGGAAACTACAGAAACTGAATCACCAAAAAAGAAAAATCAACCTTCTGCTGGTGGCATACGACTCAGATAATAAAAACTAATATGCATTTGTCCGCACTGGTTTGGATTATTTTTTAGCAGAACCTGCCATCAGCCTGGATGCATGGCCCCTGGAGTGGTCGTTGAAGCATGAAGGGACATGTGAATCTTTGGTGCATCTGGCACGTAAATATTTTGTGACGCCAGCTACAACAGTACCATGAGAATGCCTGTTCTCACTGTCAGGTGACACTGTAAACAAGAAGTGGGCAGTATTATTGCCTGCAAATGTAAACAAACTTGTTTGTCTGAGCGATTGGCTGACCAAGAAGTAGGACTGAGTGGACTTGCAAGCTCTAAAATTTTACACAGTTTTATTTTTGAATGCAGTTTTTTTTTGTACATAATTCTACATTTGTAAGTTCAACTTTCATGATGAAGAAAATGCACCAGAGTATGTGTATTACGTGAATTGAAAAATACAATTTTTTTTTACAGTGCAAGTACTTGTAATAAAAAATATAAAGTGAGTACTGTACACTTTGTATTCTGTGTTGTAATTGAAATCAATATATTTGAAAATATAGGAAACATCCAAAAATATTTAAATAAATGGTATTCTATTATTGTTTAACAGTGCAATTAATTGTGATTATTTTTAATTGCTTGACAGCCCTAGTAACTTATGTAGAGTGTTTTACCTGTTAACTGGCACAATGCGATCACATGTCCAGCACCCTCAACTCCCATCGACTTCAGTGGGCGCTCTCTGAGGGCATTCAGCCCCCTTCAGGAAAAGGCCTAATGTTGGGGGCTTGGGGAGCATAATAAATGATAGCTCTACTGAAAAAAAAATAGGAAGGTTTACTTTTAGCAACAGCAATCAGAAAGTTTCCCTTATTGTTTTCTCACCACACACTTCCAAGTTTGTCCCAGAGACATGTCTGATTGGACGTGAAGAGACAAACATACAAAGAGAGCCCCTTTAGATTAATGCATGCCATATTCCTTAAGGCACTGAAGGGTTAAATGCCTACCTTAATAAGCCGTTTGTTGTAAAAGGGACAGGAACAAACAGCTACTAATGTTAATTTAAGTAGAAAAGTGGTGATGAGGGGTCCTACATGGTGTAAAACGCTCAGCCACCAGCTGAAAGAAATTAACAAGAGCCTCCCTGTGCATGTGGAACAGATCCTAAAATACAAGAAACTTGGCAAAATGATAAGACATCTGTTTTCTCTTGCTCTGGATAGGGTCACAGCTAACAGATAGCTATTCAGAAACATGTGACTGGGCAGTGCTCGCAGCATGGAAGATCCTCTGGCTGATACAGCAGGGATTAAATGCTTGTCTGCCTTTTTACAGAAACTCTTCAAGTTTACAACTGGCCCATATCTAATTTAAATATCAGTTATAGCTCCAGCTTTAAGACAGTTTGTCCAATGACTGTAAGTAAGAGACTTGAAACAGTATTAGCTTAATTTTCACTTGCTATCTAGCATTCCAAACAAATGGTATATTTAATTAGCTACCTAAATATCTTAATTTGTTTTCACAAAGCACAGCTATAGTATAAATGATTAGAACAAGACCAGTTTAAAAGGTAGTTTTTAGCTACAGTACAACACCGCAGTCGTTCGCAACCATCTATTTAATCATATGCTTCTTGTCTTCCTTGGCACTATTGCTTTCTCCTAAAATCTACTGCAGGGGAACACGCAGCAATTCTGTAACATGGTCCATTGAGATCCTCATCTTCAGCACAGACCTACAGCCTACCAAGAGGTCCCAGCATGGGAACAAGATGCAGCATCGCAGGCTGAGATGTGTAATTTCTGTTGGCTGCAGCTCTGAATTGAAGACAAGTAACTGCTAACTGTTCCATTTTATGCAAATAAGGTTTTAGCCATTGGGCTCCTGAAATGATGGTCATTCAGTCCTCATGTGTGAAAAGTTTGGCCCTCCTTTAATCTACTGTATAAACAATTTTAATCAACTTTCTTGTAAAGTAATATTCCCTACAAAGTTCCCTGTGTTTTTTATACAATTAATTAGAGTTTGCTAGTAGGAAAGTTAAGGAAAACTGCTTAATTTTCTTAAACTAATCTATCATCATTCTAATACGAGTTTTTATTGTACTGTTTACAGAGATGCATGCAAAATGGGTAGATAAAATAAAGTATTCAGTGTCCATAAATGGCTGTGAGAAAAGTTTGCTAGAACTTGCCCGTTTGCATGTAACCTGTTTTAGACATTCAGGAGTCATTATATAGCAGAGTCCACTTGCAGAATAAAACATTGTAATATTCCTCACCATATTTTTACTACCCTAACTAATCAGATTTAGTGCACTAGTTACCATGGTAACTCACAATTATTTACTTCCCTTTCTCTGCAGGAATGTAAACTGATTTAAATCTCCAGCAGGCTGACATGGTGAAGACCAGTACAAAAACCCAGTACATTCTCAAAAGTCATATGAGTTAGCCATTTGCCATAGCTGTTCACTCACAACCATGTTCTTTGGCAGTAACCTAAGAGGATGTGTGCCCTACAACATTAAACAGCGATAAAAAATGGTTAACCATTAACTTCTCTTTCAGAGATGGTTACAGGTGGCACACAAGGTCTTTTTTAGATACAATCAGGGACACTGATGTGCAAGTCAGATTTTATGTAATGGTGACAAAGCATATCTCCCAAATACATTTAAAAAATAAAATGTCAACTAAAATTGAGTTAGTGCATTAAAAAATGGTTGTGTAACACTTCTGACTGGGATGCCAGCATGTGGTGAGTGCTTCATGGCTCTGTCGTCTTAATTGTTAGGAAAAGAATATTAAGATTACTGGCCGACGTTTGCACACAGATCATTCTGGGACGAGACAGTGGCCTAATATTAGCTCATTACATTGCTATGTGGGAGATATTTGGTCTTTTGCTTTCTGAGCCAGCAGAACTTGGCAGAACAGAGAGATGATGCTCTCAAAGATAGAGAGAGAGAATCAGGGAATGGGTGGGGTGGAAAATGTGCTTTGCATTGCTATGACAGGCATCCCCACTAGACAATCTGGGTGGAAAACAGTGTTCTATAGGGGCCCTGGTACTTGCTCATCCCTGGAGGATGTTGGGATGGCTGGAATTGTTTTAGCTGGAGATCTGAGGTTATGTCCTGTAAGGCAGAGGCATTCCCCAGTTGTTATGGAGTCAGAAAGTAAGGGATGGTTTAAAAGGGAGGAAAATATGACAATATGAAACTCGAAGTCCTGGTTCCTAGGAAGGTGCTGCTATGGGGACAGTATAAAGCCAACAGCAGTTGAGTAGGATTGGGCAAATCTCTAAATGGATTAGCAGTAGCTCTTTCCTCCACAAAAATCAAATGTAAACATTAACACATGGAACACTCATCTCTGCTATTGATTTAAGCTACGTAAACATTCTCAATCCATCCTGTGAAATTCTTACTGAATATATTAAAAGCTCTTTATGAGGAAGAAAATTTTCAAATATTATCTAATAGAAACTCAACATACAGAATAGTTATTAAAAACAAACCATACACCTTTCACCGTATTACCTAGGAAACCTGAACCAAATAAAATATGTCATTGTTATACTAGCAACCTAGGTGAGCTCAACAAAGGAGAAACCAAAATGCCATATAAAATAAGTAGAAAACTCTGGATTAGAAAAACAGTCATCTAATTACTGACCCTGAAAAACTGAAGGTTATCTCTCTGTTCCTTAAGGGTCCCACTCTCTCTTATTCAACAGAAGGAGGATTGGCACTAATTGTTTACTATCCACTTCAACAAGTAGTATACAAAATACCATGCCATCACACAGTAAACTCCATTATTTATCATCTAAGAATGCCTTAACACACATTTTTGCATAGTTACATTCTATTGCAGTTAACATCATATACACTATTACAGGATTTAAGTTAACTGGTGACTGCAGAAGCAATTCTTCAGTTATAGCCCAGTTTATGTATCTTTCAGGTTATCTATCTCAGAATTATAGAGGGCTAAATCCACTCTACCGGGATTCAATCATATGATTTTAGGAAATAAGTAGTTTAATCCTAATCCTTAAAACCTCTAAACCTTTTCCCACTGGCATTTAAAGTATGATTTGTTAATTTCAAGATGGCATTTTAAACATAACTTCTACAAAAGGCCTTTTTCAACAACATTTTAATGCTCTGAGGAGAGTCTATGTATGCCAAAACCTGGTTTACCTCCATAGATCCCTGAACATTACAGCATTCAATCAAGACAAGAGGCATGCTTAAAAGGGATCTTTATTCCTTGTCAACCCATAGTAATGGAACATTGCTGAACAAGTCTTACATGCACTTTGGAATGTTTCCATCCTCATGAAATGACAATGAATTGCATCTTTGACAAAAGGACAATCCTTACTATGAAGATGCTGTGAAGAGCTTTCAAAGAATACAAAATAGTAGGTTCTTCAGAGCTATTAAGGTCTCTTCTATTAATCTGATTTAGGGAGGCACAGCAGAGCACAATCACTAAATTTGAAATAGTAAATGAGAGATTTTTATTTATATTTTATATGCTGACGTGCTTGTCTAGACACTCCAAGTGCATGTACAATTAGGCAATTACCTGTGTTTCAAAAAGAATATAAAATAATTAGTAACTGGACTCTCCCTTTTGGATAGTCAATTAAGTCACCAAGACTAACAACACCATCGGCAGTATTAATATTCATGTCTAGTACACATCTTGTCTTCCTGCCTCAAGAACCTGTGATGAGATCCAGGCCTTGCATTATGCCCTGAAGGTCATCAGACTCTGGTTCTGTCAGACCAAGTGAAGAAGGTGAGAATGTCCCTAACAGAAAAACTACCCTGCTGGAGGGTACGAGTTTGAGTGCCACAGCTGATCAATGAGGGTCTCTCTCAGCTATTCAGGGCCAAACCATTTAGAACATTACACAAAGCGAACGTCTTAAGTTGCACCCAGAAACCAACTGGAGGCCACCACCTCCTAATTCACCTCACAGCTTACATAACAACAGCCCCATATACACACTGAAAAAGAGGGGTAACATGATGGGATCCTACATGAAAGAACACTTGGGACAATTGCTCAATATCACCCTCGGGAATCTTCCAGAATAAAAAGGAATGAAGCCACTTGACACACAGGTGAGTCAACAAAATCTTATGGTAAATGGTATGAAAGACCTCTGACAGATTTAGAAGAATCAAGATGGACACTTGATCGCCATCACTGAGAGCCATCATCAACCAACACAACCAGACACTGCTGAAGTTGCCTCACCACAAACTTCCCAATACTGTTCCCTAAGTTTAGAAAGAGGAGTAGAATTGAAAACATCAGAAACAAGAGATAGTTTCTTGTGCAAGAGCTAACGATTGCATCTTAAACAGACACTGGCATTTCAACATCCCTAAGGAAGATAATGCCAATTATCTACAATGACCCATATCCACAGCAGTCTTCAGCAACCAGGGCGGACGCAATTCGCAGGATGTGGCTTGAATCCTATGCCTCAGGCCCCCAAATCACCTCAGTGACCAATAATAGCTGAAACACAAGTAGAGAAGATTATGTTCCCTTGCCACCAGATCCACTTCCAAAGCACAAAGCTCAGTCAGATTCTGAATGATCTTATCCACGAAATAGCTTGACAGCACACCAAGACAAATATTTAACAATCACTGGGAATAAACAACTTGGTTTAATTATACTGTTCACAACTTGAAGCAGTTCTACCAACTGGGACTTGCAGATGCTGTAGTGGAAGCAAATAATTTTTAATTCACATCCTGCACAGCTACAGCATGAGACTGCAAAAGCGCTGCCCCAGTCAGACTCAGAAAAGACATCCATCAGCTAGATTTCTTTCCTACCGCTTTATCTGCTGAAGGCCCTCAGAATACCATACTGTCTGTGAGCAAGATGAGGGTGTCTAGGAGCCACATTACTGATCATTTGGCTAATACGATCTTATATCAATGACAGGTCAAGTCAATCAGTTGAGCAGTATTCCTCCTCAAGCTCACTTGAAACTGGTTGCGCCAGTCTCGAAGGCAGACCACTAGCAAGTGGTGGTTATGGAAAAGGTATACCCCAACCTTTTCAAATGACAAGGATGTTAATTATACTGTGAGCAAATTGGACTGCACAATTTAATTGTAACAAAATTTAAAGTAGAAGGCAGCGTGCAAAATGGCTAAAAATATACATACTATTTTATATAGTTCCCTGTATATAAAAAGATTGATTTTGCAAATCTTGCCCATAATTATTTTTAAATGACTAGTGACTCTGAATGCCTCAATTTTTAGGCATCCAAGATGAGACATATTAAAATAGTCCTGATTTGCAGAGAGCTGATGTTCAGCACTTTCTGAAAAAGCAGGCTCCTTAAGGTATTATAGATTAGATGATCAATACTGAGGCACTTAAAATCACTGGTCACCTTGGAAAAATCTTGGGCTTGGTTCACATTTTGAAAACAAACAAAAATTACTCTCATATCAAAAGCTGGCACATCAAGTTCCAGTCCAAAACAAACTTGTACGGATGCAAATGACTTATTTTAGGCACTCAATTTTGAAAAATTTGGTCTGTGTGTTCTTGAGTGGTTCAGAAATTCAACAAAATTTTTACATATTCAGGACTCAGTTTTAACATTAGTGCTCACATAAAGCAATATTAACATATTTCACTGCTATTCAAAACCTGCTCCTGTTCGCTACCAGGTAGGGTATACCCGTTATATACATATTTCAAAATGACTGTCTCAAACTAGAATGTTTGTCTTGCCCTGAAGGCATTATTGGTCATCAAAAATTATATTATTTATTTAGACAAAACATTTATCATCATTTTAACATACCCTATCTTAAAAAAATATTTAAAACATTAAATGACCACCAATGAAAACACACACATGCACACAGAAAGAAATTTCACACCTCCCTGTATGTATGAACGTTCATGTGTGCCCGCCTGTTGTGAAATATGCATTAAGTACTAAACATATGGTTTCTATTTTGTTGACGTGGAACCTGTCCAAACATCTCGTGTTGTTAGCTTAACTGTTCTCCTCATATGAGAAGCTGTGGAAAAGAAAAGAAATCTCAACCGAAAAAAAAGTCTGGACATAGAACCCCATTAATAGCTCCTAACGCTTTCTAGGTCTGTTGTATATGGTAATATTTTTAAAAACTCAGATTATTTCATCATTTGAATATTTTGTCTAGCTAGGATTCCACCTCAGAACTATTGGTTTTAAGAACTACTAAAAACTATTTATATACACAAAATATGAACTAATATTGTCTTTATAAATTTCCATCATTTTTTACAGCATTCTACTGGAAACAGGTCATTTAACAAAATGATTACTCATGTATTACCTCCCCAAATTTATGACTTTCTGGATTTACAAAACTCATCCTCTATTAAAAAACAAAAGTAATTGTTACCTGCACATCTGATGCACAGGTCGGTACCATGAAATGCAGACATTAGAGCTGTTCAGAGAAAGATAATTCAGCTTCATGGAAGATTTTGATATTTTGGAATGAGAACCAAATATTTTGAAATTCTCCAAAAAAATGGAATGAATCCCTAGTCCTGAGGCAGTCTGAATGTCATGTGGCTCTGAGACAGCACACTCTGGAAGCCTTGGGTCCCTGGCTCTCAGCTGGTGGGCTGCCCCAGGGCCACAGACCCTGGAAGTTCTGGGGTCCCTAGCCCCAGTGCATCCACTTGGTGAGATGCTCCTGAGCCACAAACCATGTAAGCCTCTGGGTTCCCAAAAAGCCCATTAGGCAAGCTACTGAAGAGTCAGGTGGTCTAGCAGGAAACCAGGCAGGCTTTGAAACCTGCCTGAGCCCCACTCCTATCACAATTTTGGTGAAACCAGTCTGTCTTCAAGGAATGTTTTGATTTTTGATAAATCTGAAGAAACACTGTTCTGCTGGAATTTTTCCAATTACCTTGAGCAGACACCCTAATACAAGAATACCTTGACAAATATTTTGGGACTTTCAATTATCTATGTGCATCTAACTCCTACAGGCTTCTGAAAATCCCACATCTAAGTTTTAATTCGTTAACAAGCCTTCAGAAACAATTCCAGTATATGCTGTTGAAAATTCACACCCACCCCTAAAATTTAGAGTGTGCTTTCCTATCATTACTGAGGCTTCCCATCTGTAGGTACATTAGGAACTGTCTCTACTCCTGGATTCTTCCGTAACTAGAATTGCTATTTTTATCCTTCTGTACCAACCAGAAACTTGTAATCTATCATGTTAGCTGTGGATTTAGCTACAGTTAGATAGAGTGGATTTCTCCAATGTGCTCTATTTAAAGATCCCCATAATGACCACTTGAAAGTTTCAGCTAGTAAAAAATATGGCAGACTGCTTACTCCGTGGTGCTCCACATACAGAGCACATAATAGCTGTGTTCTACAAACTACAGAAACTACTAATTTGTTTCCAGCTACAATTTGAGATGTTGACTTTAATCTGTGAAGTCTTATAGTGGTTATTTTAGGGCCTACTCTTTCTCCTACTGAAATCAGTGGCAAAAATCCCATTCAGTTCAGCAAGGGAGGTGTGTGGGGGGGGTGTGTGAAGCCCACCTTTCTGAGGCTGAGTTCCAGCTAACTATTCCCATTTTTTAACTGAAGTATGGTGGGGATTGGAGACACTGCATTCTCAATAGGAGGCCTTCAGCTTTAGAATGTGTGTTGCCAATGATCTGAAAAAGCACAAGTTTATTCACTTTCAGGTTACACTGCAAGAATTTGCAGAGTACTTTTAAACTTACCTTTGCCATCTGTGCTTGGACTCCGCTAGCCTTCAGAGCGGAAACAGCCTTCTGAGCAGCTGCTGGGCTGTCAAAATCTACAAAACCATAACCTGAAATTTAAAACATCTTTTACTGAGAAGCAAACAACCATTTTATAATGAAACAGTGCAAAAACTTTTTTTAAAAATGCAAAATCTGTGCTGGGGGAAGGGGACAATTTAACTGCCTTGGAAGCTGAAGATCTTCATTTAGTCACAGAACAGAACAGAACAACAGACAGGTAAGTTACCCAGCATGGTCCCACCAATGTACTTGAACCACGAGTTGGAGGAACTACTTCTCGCAGTAAGATGATGTCAGTTTTCATGCCCATTCACTTGTGGCTTATGCCAAAGCTTCCAACAATTATTATAATGCTTTGTGTGATCTGGTTATTAGCCTACTAGGAACTAACGAGGTCATACAGGCCACTGAATAGCAATCTCATGTTAATTTTTGGTCACTAAAATCTTTGCCCAGATTTTAACAGACAACCTAGAAGTGAAAGCCTCTGTACCCTATTATCAATCACCTAAGCCATGGTGTGCTGATAAAATTGGTAAGCTATAGTTATTCCATCATGTGTACACAAGAGACAGCGGTTAGTTTAATTATATGATATGTGAAATCTTGGCCGCCAGTGAAGTCAATGGGAGCTTTACATTGACCTCACTGGGGCCAAGATTTCACCAAGTGTTTCTAAAATGCTTTATATTGCAGCAACACACAGAGATCCTATAGACAACACCAGATTTTTTTTATTTTTAAGTACAATAAACTAAATAAATAACAGTCATTTTTAATTCTAAAAATTGTCCCTGATAATTTTGGGAAGTACAAGAATGTTGTACATGTTACAAGCTGGTTATTAAGAGGGAATCTACCAATAGACTCCAGCGGGATCGGATGCCAAACAAATGCAGCCTTTTATCAGGCAGTAACCTTACAGGTGAGGGTTTTCAAAGGTATCTAGGTGGTAGGTGCCATTACCTAATGAAACTAGCCACTGTCTATCTTCAGGTCCCACAGAAAATCACTAGGAGTTAGGTGACTTAATCCTCTTGGTGCTTTTCAAAATCCCACTCAAAATAAAACAGCCCTGTAAAAACTAGAGCAATCTTTGACCTAGGTCTACTTCGATAACAATAAATAAAATCCTATAACAGCAGAAAATGGCCCTGTGTCTGAGAAAGGGGCACTATTCGCTCTTGAGTACTGAAGCAAATCATGACGTAGGTAATCACAGCACACTGTGCCGCTGGAAATGCCACATTTTAGATGAGATGTAAAACTAATCCACTGGCTGCTTGTAATCATTAAAAATCCCACATCACTTTTGGAAAGAGTTAGGGTGTTATTGGAATGAAAAATTAGCTTCAAATACTAAACATATAAGGCTTACAATACAATTAAATGTACCTTATGGATTCTGTATAGAGAAAACTATGTGCCAAAACACAACTTCTCAGAAGGAATATTGCCATTAAAAGGACACCCATCAGCTTTAAATCTGGTCACTTAAAAATTATTATAAGTAATTTAATGCAAAAGTCTTTGCAGAATTCAAGCCATAAAAAGTACTCATCAGTTGACTTCCATAAGTCTTTTCTGGATTGGTGTGGGTGTGTGACAAACTAAGTACTATCAAATGCATTAATAAATTGAAAGTGTAGAAAAATAGTTCTCTATTTTTTCCCCCAGTTACAGTATAGCAGGTGTACATGCAAAAGTTGGAGGTAAAAAGTTTTCAGATAAGTTCAGATTTTGAATTCAGTGTTCCTTTGATTGACTGTGTTTAGAACCATTCTGCACCATTGCCTCAGTTCCCCACAAAAAGAAGGAACTCTATTAATGATGAGTTTTCCTTTCCTGCCCGTTTGTCAGCTTTGTACTCATTCATGGGGTCAGTAGTTAACATTGCTAAGTCAGCTGACTCCACTCTTCCCTTTGCTTAGAAATTATCCTCATTATTGTCAGAAAGAATGGCTGAAACCTGGTATGTCAGTGTCACTTGTGTTGCTGGGGTATGCTCTCATAATATTTATATGAAAATTTAAAGGACAATGCACTAAATTAACATATCCAGTGTATCTGAAAGAAGTTTATTTTTTTTTCCAGCTGTAATTATGTTCATGAAAACAAACCCTTTCTCTCCCACCAATATATTCAACAGGCATAGAACAAGAACACAAATTAGGGTATTGGAACATGTAATTAAGTACTGCTTAAAAACTACTCTGTCCTAATTAATAGAGCCAATTTACACAATGTGAAATGTTTCCAGATACTTAGTACTGTCTAATGGTCTTTTGTAAGGCACTCTAATCTCCCCAGGCAAGGGGGTGGGGAGAGGAAGCTGTTTTCTAACTCCATTCTCCTTTTTGAAGCAGGGGCTAAATACCAGCAGTGCTGTGCCTGTTAAGTTAACTGGAGTCATCTGAAGTTTTGGCACACTGCTTGGGCATGGACTATTTGCCAGTTGTACTGGGGACACATATACAGACATTGGGCAAGACTAAAAACTTTGGTTTGGAATAAGAATGTATTTCATACATTCACACACTCTCTCTCTCTCACACACACACGTTAATAATATTTTAAAATCATTTGAAAACAAGTAGGCAAATATAATTTAAAGACAAACATACCTTTGCATTTGTTTGTCGTCTTATCCAAAATAGCCTTTGTGGATACAATTTTTCCATATCTAAAAATTTTTTAAAAAGGAAATAAAATATTATACTTGTGACATCCCGTTACAACAGAGACCAAGATCGAGTAATTTTATTTTTAAATCTTCTGTTCACTTTTAATTTATAATGTAACAAAATAAGAATATATTGGTAGAAACAGAAAAAAATCATCTAAAGAAGAAAAAAAACTTCAAACTTTAATCCTTGATTTATTAGATGTATATAGTAGTAAGGTTTCCTCTCTAAATTTCCATAACTATATAAAGATGACAAATGTATTATGTTAAAGAAGGAGTTTATTCTTACTTTTGAAAATGTTTAATTTAAATAACGCTTAGATCTTATTTTCATCTACAAGATTGAAACCACTTTAAAAAGGTGGGTATACATTATTATTCCTACGTTACCTTATATGTAACACATACTGCTTACCCAAATTCGGAAAAAGTATGTGTGTGATTTTAAACAAACAAAAACATGTGATAGCTAACATGTTAAAACCCTAGACAGGATAAGAAGTGGTTTTAACAAGCGTTAGCTGATTGAGATGAACTCCCCCAGATAATACATTGACCAGCAACAATGTGTTAAAACTAGAAGCTGCCCTGACTTCACTAGGATTCTAAAACATATTTGTTGACACTTTAAAATTAAAAATAAACCACACTCTATTTTTCCTAGAACTGACAAACCCAAAAAGAAGTGAAAGTCTCAAATCTGCAAAATGCTGAGTAGAACTGGTCAGGAATTTTCCAGAATCAAAATTTTCCACCAAAATTTTTTGATTTTCCATCTGAAAATCATTTACAGTTCCATGGCTTTCCCATTCCTTGGCAGCCAGTCTAGGCTTCCCAGGCATTTTGTTTCCACTGCAACCTGCCAGGCAGGCAGCCAGGAATCCGAGGGCATTTATTTTGTTTCAGAAACATCAAACTGTCCCGTTGTGGGGATGTTCTGCGCTTCTGAAACAAAATACTGTGGGATTTCAATTCCATGAAGAATTTCTAGTGGTAGTGGAGGGGAGGGTGGTTTGTCCAGATTTGGGATGTAAATATTTCCCCCCCAAAATTAAATGTCATAGTATGGAGATAGTACTAGAGCTGAACTGGGAAACAAAGTACTCAACTCCACTTTGCTGCTGGTATTCAGCACTTCACAAGCTCAGGACCAGAAGTCATCGAGAGAGTTAGTGGCAGAATTAGGAACAGAATGTGGGTCTCTTGACTCCCACTAGACCACAACTTCCTCTATTTGCATTTAAACTACATTTATTCCAAACACAAGCAGTACATCAGAAGGAGGAATATGGAACACAGCTAGTTCATTACACAGAAAAATAATATGCTGTATTACTTTAATACCTAACAGGATACTGTGTTTTCAATGTTCAACAACTGAAAATGCTAACTGAAGTACAGAAGTTGGAAAATGCTAAAACTCATCACAAATATGCATAAGCCAACATATTATGGAATGCAGGAAAGAGTGTAGCATAGGCAGCTCGTCAGCTGATACATAACCACAATACAGAGGGGGCGGCAACTTTGAGTTGCTGGGTTCTTATGGAGCTCAGTAAGCAGTCAGACACCACTAGGGATGGTGATAAGGCAACATGTTAGACCACAGCAGCCACACAGTCTAAAAGTTATTTCATTTCCTGGTATAATATAGGAATGTGTGCAGATCTTTGAATATTTAGCATATTATGTAAAATGTTGTGGCAACAGCAACTTGTCACAATTCAGGGCAACTACACTTGTATTCATGAAGTTTCACTGAATTGTTTCTGAAAGAGGCAGGAATGTACTTATGAGTCAAAAAGCCAGGTGATCAAAGCCCTGGGATCTAATGGAGACCAGTGTTATTTGCATAGAGGCCCAGTACCTTCACTAGCACTATGTGTACCCTGCCTCCTTGCACCCTAGACAGCATAGCTCCTACAAATAACCAGCTGCCCTGGAAACCCATAAAGCGGTTTCAATAGCATGAAACTGTACTAGTTGCTGGAGACCTTGCTACCTGTCAAGCCACAGGACCAGAACTCTAGAGCCATCACAGTATTTCTGTGAGAGTCATACAGCAGAGGGGGCACTTTCCCTTTTTAATTCCCCATCTCCAAGCTAGAATATGAGGTTGTAGGCTTTCCTGCACTCATGGAAACATTCTGGTTCTTTACTTAGCTGGGTATGTACATATAGTTATGTAAATCACAGGAGTTGTTTCCTATATACACAAATGACTGAAGGAAGCTGAGAGGTTCTGGTAGGTACACGAGAAAGGAGACACTGTCCTTCTACATCAGAGTAGCACATACAGAAACTTTTTGTCAGACTGTACATCTCACAGTTATTAGGGTTTTGTGTGTGGCACAGAGGGACTCATGAAAACTTTTATGATCCCCGAGCACGCCCGATCCTTGTTTCTCTAGGGAATTAATATTGGGAAAATCACTTGTGTTTTAAAAGAGGCACAAGGAGGAAATAATCCAGTTTGATTCTCAGATCCCAAACTTTGATCTCATGGCTCACAGCTGGAAATCCCCTCCATCCTTTTATTTGTGAACTGAATGCAAAACTCATCAGATAGATGACAGACAGTAAACCCACTCTGCCATTTTTACAGAGTAGAACCATCTTCAGCGTAGAATCACACTTTATGAAAAACAGTGCTTTAAAAATACTGGGAATCTCAAAATACTGAATGACTGCTAAGATGATGATCATAAATTGGTGCATAATATTTTTCCTCCAGATGAGCTGTTCTCCCTCCCTACCAGGACTGATCTTCTGTGTTATCTTCTCCTTCTAACTGATTCAGCCTCACTTGCTTAATGTTACTGAGCTTTCTTTACACAAGACCTTGTTTTAGAATATGCTTTTTTGAAATAGTATAGCAAAAAAGTACAACCACGCACTTTGTTGATTCTAGCTTAAGCTACTTCTCTTGGGAATCATTGCATCCACGCAGCTCTTCATTTTTTTGAAATAGTCACAAAGCACTGTTGTTGCTGTTTTTTGTTTTTTTGCTCCATTGTGGGATGCCTACTGGAATCCACTGGAATTCTGGGATTTGATGTCAAATGAAACTCCCATCATTCCCCTCCTGGCATCCTATAAATCATCTCTTTTTTGCAGGCCATGCCATTTTTGAGCTACTGACAGGTAGCATGGAGAAAAAACACTGCTCACTGTTAGGGTTGAGATTAATTCTGATCAGCTTATTGGCATACATGTAGGTTCTTCTATTATTTTTAATATGTTTTTTCTGCAATGCTTTTTACCTCAAGAATAAAGTAGGCTTGCATAGGAAGTGCTGTTTGGTAACTTACAGCTCTTAACAATCACTCTTATCAGTCTCTGAAGAGAAAACAGGCAGGTATCCTTGGCAAGCTGTCTGCTGGGAAATACAAAGTGAAGGCCAGGAGCTGTGCAGCCAGGGAATACTCTGGTCAGAAGGGAGAGAGATGTGGGTCCCCATGGAGAAAGGCAATGGCTGGGGAGCTGGAAGCTGAGGGTGGGTGCTCTTGCTAAGTCACTAAGAAGTTATATACAGAGTGATCACTTTGTAAAACGTGTTCACACACAGATGATGTGGTGTTTTCATCTTTTATCATTTAACATTTTATTAGGAATTGATGTATTGGGGGAATTCCAATGAAACTTCTCAGCCTAATTTTTCATAATAAAAAAAACTTTTATTGATTCAACATAACATTACAAACTTAAAAACCAGTGGAACCATGGCAGAGCATGCATAAAGTATTGACGTGCTTCCATAGCTCGGTGTGTTGGCAGGGAAGGAGGGCTCCAAACCACTCTCCTTTTTCTGGGGATGGAATGGTGTGGGAAGGGATCAGATTTGGTGACTAAGAATGGGATCCCCTGTAATCTGGAGGGCTGAAAGTCAGCTGCCAGCGTCCTGTGTTCCTCACATGGTGCAGGACATAGCTAAGTGTGTGTGTGGGGGGGCATTGTTCACAACCAGAATCACAATATGCTCTAGAAGAGCTGCTTGCTCGTGAATCATTGCCAGCAGCCTTTCCTGCACGTCCCTTTCTGTGTCTCAGTACTCCCTCGAAAGCCTCTGGGCCCTCTGCCAAGATGCACTGACAAAGTCAGCAAACATCTCCTGCCTTGTCTTCTTTTACTTCACTTGAAAGGTTTTTCAGGTGCTCAGCAGCTAATAAGCCTCCTGTCCACAAGGGCTGGGGCAATTCAGGTGCTACAGGAACATCCAAGATACTGTTGGCCCAATAGTGGTCTCCACACCAATAGTGATCAAACGTTATTTGTCCCTCTTACATTTGGAATCCTACCGTCATCATCTCTTCCCAGGCTGGGGAGATGGTAAGTGGTTTTCCTGCTTCATTTCCCTTTTCTATAAGGCTCATCTATAATGCGGGCTTGGGTACTGGTGGTGAGCTGTTCGTGGGTGAAGAGGGGTAGATTAGTAACTGCATGTGCATCTCCACGGGCTGCCCTTATGCTGGAGGATGTTTTCTTGAGGAATATCCTCAAAAGGCAGAGAAGAGTCTTGTTCATCAAGGAAATAAGCAAACTGGGAAGATGTGCAATGCCAGTATTTGCTTCCAGTCTGTACAGAAGTGAAAGGGATACACCATCTCCCGTGGCTGCCCTGAGAAAGCTGCAAGTGCCTTGCAACATCCATGTAAAAACAGAGCATCGCCTTTGCTTTAAACTCTCTTTCGTAACTCCTGCATATCAGTACAAAGAGCACTACAAAATAGACTTCAGTAGTAATTGGTTTGAACCTACAGGGTTAATTCTGAGAGTCTCATTAAAAATAGTCATGAATGCTGTACAATTTCTATGCATTTTGAAATGTGTCAGTAGCCTAGTTTTAGCAGTTTACTTCATAGAATGTAAAGGCAGCTAAAAGCTGAAGGCAGTGATTAAGTTGTGAGCCCAAGTACTTTTTCTATTGCTTTTTCCGTTTCTGTATTTGCAATGCTAGCATGTTTATTGTAACCACAATATGTTTTATTTTTAACCCCTGCGGGCCATCATCTTGAGTAGGGGCATGGGAGTCAACCAGAAGGAAGGAAGAATTACATGGCGCATGTTTGGCCAATGGTTTTGGGACATGATACTTCACAAAACTAAATGCTTTAGCATTTAAATCTCTGCTAAAGATGCCACTTTGAGTAGGGCTGGGGGTTTTTTGGGGGGTGGGGTGGGTAGGGTATGAGAGGGAGACAGGGATAGCTGCGCATATAGTGAGAGGCTCTATTCAAAATGGTAGCTGCCAGCTAGTACATGAAACAAAATTGTTTAAATCCCCCTTTACTGTTGCATTGTAATTCAGCACATAATACTTACTACTAGTCTCCCCTATGGAGTAATTTAAGGCTGGCTCTCAGCCAGGGTTTTGGAGGGCATCTCTGGCACCCGAGTGTCTGGCTTGAATTTGGCATCCTGAAGAGATCTTGGCTGTTCAGGAGAGTCTCCTCCTGCTCAGTGCCTTTGAAGATTGCTTGGGTGCCTTCTGTAGCCCTCCTCACCAGATTGCACAGAAGCCTATTCCAAGGTTTGATGATGGCTTCCCTTGCCAAAATCTGAGTCAGTTCCTCACAGAACGGGGAGGTAGCTTGAGGCTTACTGGAGGTCCTGTTGCTCTCCCTTGTGTTACTGTAGCCCTGGTAGAGCCCGGCAGCACTGTTCCATATCCTGGGAATACCCCTTTTCCTACATCTGCTCTGACAGACATTAGTAGATCCTGGCATTCTAGTGACAGCTGTTCAGATGAGCCTGGATATGCGCCTCTGTCTAGAGGGCAAGGAAGTCCAGGATCTCCATACAGGATCACGCAGACACACAGGGCATGGCTGATATAAATGGTATGTGGCTCCACACGTGTGAACTCGCCACGAATTGGAATTGCAAAGGGGAACTCTTGGCTGACTGCTAGCATTTAATTGGGGAGATGACACGCAATAAAAGTGACCCTGACGCAGTACAGGGCACAGAAACAAACAGACGAGCCAATCCAGGCAAGAAACCATGCAGTGTGGGATAACAGTGGGAGGACCGCCATAAGCAGAATAGTTAATCCAAAATGCTACAGCTGTTGCACACATCCACATGTACCCTATTCAAACAACAAACAAAACCCACCCTCATTCCAGCCTAGAGTTAATTAATCCACTTTGGAAGTGCAATTATGCAAAATCAGATGCCAGATAATTCCAAAAAATAACTTGTGTGTGGAAGCAAGACAGTTTATCTGGAAAAAAATAAGTTAGTCCTAAGAACAAAACAAAAAGGTTTGCCATGTAGACAAGGCCTTATTGTGTACCTTATGTGCTCTCTATGCAACTTACACACATTCTGCATGTTGCTAGATCCATTTCTGTTTGAAAAGGGAGAGGAGAGACTACATTAAGTACCTCCCCAAGTGAACATGGATAGCACAACAGTGCATGCAATTTTTCGGGGGAGGGGTTAATCAGTACTTTGCAGTTTCCAGGAGACAAAATACTTTATGTGTATACATACACACACATATATACATACATTATTTTATATATATATATATATATATATATATATATATATAAACAAACAAAACATCCTATTTTGGAGCAATGTGGCTTAAAATATTTCACATGAAATATAGTAAGCAAGTTCTATGTTACAAACGTTATCACACACTGAGATGAAATGCCAGACAAACCAGCTACATTTCAAGTAAAACTAAGTGTGAAGCAAGAAATCTCAGAGAGATTCTCATCCCTGCTCTGCTGTCTTTGCACTGCCCAGGAGGTTCAAAGAGAATGGAGACTGTCTATAAGCAACTACTGGGGATGACAGCAGCATGAGGGAGTTTCCAGCAAGTATAGAGTCAGTAGAGCTGGCTCCTGCATCTCCCCTGCTCACACCCGCAATGCAGGAAATTGCCAAGGCAGGAGCGTGTTGGGAAAGGGCATGTAGGGAGTTTAGCTGAAGCGCAAGTAACTCCCGCAATCTCAGGTTGGCATATGGCCCCTTGGATGAAACAGCCAGCTGGTTCAGTTTAGAGCAGGCCTTAAGCTGAGGTTGAGGAGAAAAATCAAATGGCTCCCAGACAGAGGCTCCTCTCTGTTGCTCCCTAGAGAAGCTGAGCGCACACAGAAAAACTCACCCTACATTTTTGCCCAGTTCCCAAGTATAGACAAGCAGAATTCTCCAATTACTGTGCTGTCTTCAGAAACTTTTTTCTTCCCTATTTTTATATATACTATATTATATTATATTTTCCAGTCATTTATTTCTCTAGCTGTAAAACCTTTGGTTTGCTTCTGGGTAGGAAGGTCAACAAGTGGTCGTCATCAAAATGAACAGATGCCAATCTTTTTGTAACTTGCTCCACCTCTGTTATGTAATGATGCATAAGCATCCTCTTATAAAAATTCTGATAAAGAATCATTTCCATTTGGCATAGGAGTGGGTTTGGGGACCATGACTGTAGGATACAGCCATACATTTACCATCTCTAGCTTTTCCTTCCTTCCAGCAGTCAAGTAAGGATTGGGAGGATATATCGTTGGGCACAACTTGTTGCCTTTTGTTACTGCGAGGCAAGCAATGCCCTGAAAAACAAATCTCTTTAGAATGACAAGTCAGTTGCTTCTTGGACATCATAAAACTAACAAGACTTGCTCACCAGAACGGAAAGATGATTAACCGATCCCACTTATCCGTAATCAGTATAAGAAATCTAGAAGCAATGTTCTATAGATGCATCATCTCACTGCATGAAGAGCTGGAAATGTTCATATTAAATTCTTCACTTTTTGATGACACCACAGAGAATAAGAGTCCCCGAGATCTTCTTTAATACCTGTTTGAGTTCCCACTTTGAGATGTGTTGTAGGTTTGGCAAGAGGTGCTACTTCAGGGGTCTCTTTCTATAAGTCTATAATATATAACTAAACTATTGTTGTATATAAAGTAAATAAGGTTTTTTAAATGTTTAAGAAGCTTCATTTAAAATTAAATTAAAATGCAGAGCCCCCCGGACTGGTGGCCAGGACCCGGGCAGCGTGAGTGCCACTGAAAATCAGCTCACATGCCGCCTTCTGCACCCGTGGCATAGGTTGCCTACCCCTGTTATAGACTTATAGAAAGAGACCTTCTAAATACGTTAAAAGTGTATTACTGGCACACAAAACCTTAAAATCAGAGTGAATAAATGAAGCCTCGGCACACCACTTCTGAAAGGTTGCCGACCCCTGATGTTAGCAATTACCAATAATAATTTGGTGCAAACAGGTGAGCTGCTCTTTGGGTTCAAAACAAATAATTGGAAGGTTTGGTTGTGTATATGATATTTAAGAACTGCTGTAGGAGGAGCAAAAAGGAATCTCAGTCAGTGGAGCTTTTTAAGAAAAAGTTAGACAAATACCTGTCAAGAATGGTCTAAGTATTTCTGCCTCAGAAATGGTCTAAGCCAGTGGTCACCAACCTTTCTCGTCTGGCGGGTGCTGGACGACGAGCCACGGAGGACCGTAGTGGTGGACGAGCATCCGCCGAAATTTCAGCAGCGACGCCTCTGGATGATGCTATTTGTTGGCGGCAAGCAGTGTCATCCAGAGGCGTCGCTGCTGAAACACTCGTCCGCTGGCCAGTACTGTCTAAGTCCTGCCTCAGTGCAAGGAGGATGGATTAGATGACAGCCTGAGGTACCTTCCAGCCCTACATTTCTATGCGTCTATGAAAAGCAGAAACAGCTTTTCTATTAATCCTTGCAGTTTAATAATCTCTTTGGATCTAATCACTGAAGTTAATTTTTTGAGGTGTAATGTGCAGAAGAGCAGACATACTGCAGGATAAAATTATATAAACTTATCAATAGACAACTTGGAAACAGCTTCCAAATTTTTGGTCAATGTTGAATACAATAGATAAAAAGGTCACTATGTACTTTAAGAATAGGTATTTTGTTATTAGTGTATAAAGAGCTAGACCACTATACAAGTCTGCCTCTAACACACAAGAGGTGTCCAAATTCTGGAAAGTCTAATAAAGAATGATTGATTCCCCCTCGCTCCCCCAAGAGCTGTTCTATTCTGGTTTAGCAGAGGGAGAATGGAGGTGTAGGGGGAAGAAGTGCATTTAGAATCAGAAAAAGTTTGCTTCCTCTCACGTTATGGAAAAGTGGATAATTTTTGTCCATTCCTCACAATCTATCTGGAGGAGAAAGAATCAATATATTCTGTTAGCTTCCAATAACAATTTTTGCAAGAGAAAACTGGATCTTTGAATAACCTTTAATCAGAATTTAGTGTGCTAGTTTTTGGTAAATCAGGTGGAAATTTAGGTTAGTGCATTAGAAAAATTATTCTTGTCACATTTTAAATCAACATTTAAAATTGATTCCTCTCACTACTCAGACTGTGGCTTTGTGTTCCGTTGTAACTTTAGAGAGGTAGCTCTAATGTTTCTACTGCAGAAATGCTTCTATTGTCAAGTTAAATAATGGAACGCAGCAACACAAACCATGTCAAAACTTAGTTTAATATGTTAAAAATATTATCTATGGAAAAAACCCAATGATTCAATTTACTGATATTACACCACATGCATCCATGCAGTCATGAAATGATTTAGCCAATAGCTTGTCATTCCCTCACCCCAAAACAGTCATTAGAATTAGAGAGGAAGCTGCCAGTATCCCTCTCTGGCAGCAACTAAAGATGACCCTCAGGATGGAAAGAATCAACTGAAGCCATATGTGGGAGCAAAACAGCAGCAAAGGAAGGGCTTGGCAGCAGGGACAGTCCTAGGGGGAGCAGGAAAAGCAGGGTTTGTATGAGGCTTTAATCTAGTAATGAAATCTATGGATTGTATTTTTTTTTTACAACAATAAAGCAAATTTTGAATGATGGATCTGTAATTCTCTCTTTGGGCTCCGATGATTTCACACGTGACTACAGCCTAGTCTTTTCAGCAATGGCATCACTAAAAACACGCCATGGAATTATGGCCCCACTATTCAGTCACCTGTCATTTAGGTGCTCAGCATAGGTCTAACTCTGTTCCCACTCCAAAAGGAGTTTTACCATGTGACCAGTTCTATTCCCATTGAAGTCAAGGTAATCATCCACTGATTTCAAAGGCGATCAGAGGTAGGTCAAAACTGAGCACTTCTGAAAATTACATCCCAAATCTAACTGTAAACAGAAAGCCACACTGCCAGGATGCTCAACATTAACACAGAAGTGAAATTACTAAACTTAGTTTGGTGTGCACCTATTCAGGCAGTAGTTTCCTCATAATCAAGTTACATAATACTTGCCCGACTTGCCATACTACCAGTATGAACAGATAGAAATTAAGACCAAAGAAACTGGAAAAGTGGAAAACAAACAAACAAACAAACAAAAAAAAAACAAACCCATCAACCAGCAACTCTCCCCCCTTAACTTTACCTCTCTCAAAGAGGTCATTTTATATGTATGTAACTCAGTAAACATGCAAAGATCTTTGTCATAAGAACGGCCATACTGGTCAGACCAAAGGTCCACCCAACCCAGTATCCTGTCTATCGACAGTGGTCAATGCCAGGTGCCCCAGAGGGAGTGAACCTAACAGGTAATGATCAAGTGATCTCTCTCCTGCCATTCATCTCCAACCTCTGACAAACAGATGCTAGGGACACTGTTCTTTAATTTCTCATAAACATGAAACTACTGACAGGGTGGTCCTGAGGTCACATGTTATTTATACCAGTTCCCACTTCCTACCAAAAAAATAAGTGTCCATGTGCTGAGGGAACATAAGGAGAGTTGGAGTTGAAGCAGCAAACTGTAAACTGAGAAAAAAATAATTTTCTGTATTTTTTTTTTTAAACAGACCCTTCCACTCCAGAAACCCAACCTATTTTCTGCCAATTTAGTAGTCTGGTTTCCTTACAGTGTATGGATTAAGGAGGATAAGCCATCTAGCAGAAACACAAAGTAATTTGATCTTTGACTTCAGAAGTACATATGTAGTCTAAGTAATTGTGCCATACTTAATTTTTTTCAAATACTAACGTATGTGTCAATCAAAACATTTTTATCTTAATAGAACAGAAGTAAATATGTTATATCAAATTCTACCTAGTCATATTTTTAATAATACAGATGTTTAAAAATAAACTTTTTTTTTTATTTTTTACCTATTTCGATGTTCACAGTTGCAGGAAATTATGGGGTTGAGGGGTCAGACTATTTAATAACAGTAGACTGAGATTCAAGATGTTATAACCATGAAAACACATCATCAACATCGCATGTCAAAAAATACATACACATCATAAATGTCCTAACCCCCTCGCCCCCCCAAAAAATCAAAAAACCCAACACTCTAGTAAGTTATCAAACAGCATTTTTCCTACTTTGCTATAAATGTCAATCATCATCAATGGTCAGTTTGTGTGTACATGGTGAAATCAACATTTACAAATAAAACTCTAATCCTGCCAAATTTACATTCTACTATAAGATATTTGGTAGTAACATTTTCCTTTTTACATTATGTGAAATTGACAGCTCAGCAGAGATTACTAAAAAGTTCAAAGTATATTTTTGTTTATATATGATAGGAGCTTTTCTATTTATTCTATGAATCTATTAAATATTCTGAGGGCGGCATGAATTTACATTTACTGGCCAATAAACAGTCTAATCACAAATGCTGGCCGATACTGAACACTAGTACTCTTGTTATTTTATTGCATGCAAGCATTATCCAAAGCTGAATAATTCAGGTCAGTACGAACATCAAAAGCTACTTCTATTAAATATCGCAAATATGCAATTTATGTTGATTAGGCAGCATTCTGTTCTATTTAGGAACACTATTTTTAAAGCAGATTAAATGTGCAGTTGTATGTGGATTATTATTAGACAGATCTATTTAGAAACCTACATACTACCATTATATTTTCAGTGTGGCACAATACAATTGGCAACTAACATAAGGTAGTTCTACAATCAAAAGATTGTAAACTTCCAAAACAAAGTCACTTGGTGAGGGTCATTTCTGTTATCTTATGAAAATATGTTTACAGCTACTCAGCAGCACTTACAGATGGTCAAACCAAATCTACAAATGCTATTTAATCAAAATGTAAGAATATATATTGTTAAAACAATCACACAAAATATCATCAGTAATAATTATTAGAAAAACCAAGTTAACATCAACCAGTCCCTATTCTTTCTTCCAGACTAATCAATATCTAGTTTAAAAAACTCTTTGGAAAACTCAAACAATACAGATATAGAAAAATGATTTAAAAAAAGACCTGGAATTCTTACCTGCTTACCTTTACAAAAAAGGTACAAAATTCCTTATTTCATTATCAATAACCAAATCATAAATTAGAATCTATATTTTGCAACAGAATATTTACAACATATGCCTGTGTCCTAACTAGTTTTAAAGGCATTTCAGTAGATGGAAGAGGCTTGCTGTTTCATACAGCTATGCAGAATAAGTGTTCTAAGCACAAAATACACTTTAATGTAAAAAAATTATCTGAAAAGAATCCCAGTTTTAGGGAGAATGTGTGTGTGTGGGAGAGAGGAGTGTCAGGCACTGTGGAAAGAAGTGTAAGAGCAAAGTGGTATTTATTTTAAAAAAAGCGAACAGTCTCACCCTGTTCTCTTACTTTAAGACGACAGAATTCACAGGAAGTATTTGTGAATTAGGACTAAAATGTTGAATAAAAGCTGCATTTCAAAACACCCCCCACCAAAAATAATAGCCATTTATTAACAAATACAATAAACCAACTATAACATTGTTCAGGTGGCTCATACCAAAAGTATAAAAAGGGAGAAAGAAAATAGAGTTCCGCATAAACTATAAAAAAAACGCAACTCATTTGGAGGCAAAATGAAGAAGTCCTCCTCAGGTTTAAGCAACTCAACCCTGGAGCATTTTTACTACAGTCTGACAACTTCTTTTAGCTCTTGGTTTCCCGTCCACACGTGATCCCAAATCTACGTAAGGAATGTGGAAGCTGAGAATTAAACAAGGTGGAAGGCTAATATATGTCTACAGACAAGCATGTGATAACTATGTAGACCTACACATGTGGCTTTACCAATGCACGCTGCCCTAATCTGAAGGCAAGGAAACATTTGTATATTCAGTCATAAATTCTAGCAAGAGTGATCTGAAAGCTAGTTGGGAAATGGAGTTAAAGGGAAATGCCCCATTTCGTAAAGCCCAGACTAAAAGCTCACCAGGAATAACTGTGAACAGACACAGAATGCAGTTAAAGAACATGCACCACCGTATGTAACCCTCTCCTTTCCCTTCATGCTCTAACCAGTCAAGATCAGCTGAAAAGCGTGACTTCACGATTCCTAGATTTGTATATCTAGAGGCCGGTTATGGTATGTTGTCGTCAGTGGAAGGCCTCTGAAAGCATGCCACACAAGTCAAAAGAAAGACCTACTGCCAGTCTGCATGACTAAGATGACACAAAGCAGACTTAATGGGCCTTAGATTTGGTGCACTGGTGTTCAAACCATTTTTAGGCAAAGATACTCATTTGTTCTTAAATCAAGCTCTCATGAGGAGCTAAGTGACTTCAGCTCTGTTGGATAGGCAGAGGGGAATCCTTACTTCTTTAAATAATCTCTGATCCCTTTCAACTTTATGTAAACTGTAGTATATAACTAGATTAATGCCATAAATCTATTAGTAAAACATGCAGAACAATATATGCTTTACTTTAAACTAGCCGTAGTATGAGGGTACTCAACTCCTGATTAAAGGGTCTGCGAATTAACTTCAGACTAACATTATGGGGTTTCTGTTGTACCCATTAGCACTCTGATTATTTTCTTTAACGTCTAATAACTTAATGTCAGTCTTACTGAAACTGCATTACAAGGACAAGCTATTCTAAATCACTGCTTGAACCTCCACAGGCACCATTTCTTGTCACCTTAATAAGCTGACATGTAGATTTGATTCTGACTTGGTACTACTTCCCTGGTCTCAAATCACAGCTATGCTGAATAGCAGATATCCCAGTTTCAATAGGGAAAAGGTTGGCTCTCAAGCAGTTCACCCCAGAGGGTCAAAATACTGCAGCAGGGCATTTAAGTGCCTTTATGTTATTGAGCGGAAACATCAACTCTCATATTATTGATCATAATTGGGTGGCTCTGTTGCGAAGATGTCTGCAGTAGTCTTAAGTGCTGAGAGGCTGGGGCAGAGGAATGCGCTTTTAGAAAAAATGCATCCATCTGCTGCCCAATTTTACATACATAAGCAATCACTAGTTCTAATACAAAATGCAACCTTGGTTATTGATGCATCAGGGTCATATTCAGTACCACTTCCTTAGTTTTACTCTGCTAAAGAAACACAAACTTGTGAATACTGATTAAAACAAGCAGGAGGTAGAGTTTGCTTTCTACAGTTTTGCAGCAAGAAGAAATGGTAGTTACTTATCTGGAAATTTGGTTTCCTGTAACCTAGATATATACTGTTTCAGTTCAAATCACCATTATGCAGCTCTGGTCCCATTAGTCAAGTAATCTTAGCCAATCATGACTGAAGTCTTTTGGATCTACTACATTCTCAACCTAATTTTATTCTCAGATGATAACTCCATTGTTTGTGAAAGGATCAGCAGTGTGAACCATCCCCCTTTAGGATACTAAATGACTATCTGAAAGAAACCAAAAGCTGAACATGAGGATGAATTACAGTGTATGAATCTTTGCTACTGAAGTGGTTATCTGACAACGCCCTCTTCAAAAGTATAAGTGGAAAACTTCGAACATGCTTGGATGAAAGCTACTCAGAAGTGGGGAAACATAACGGACAACACAATTTTATTGTATTTTATGATAGATAGAATCCAGGGAAACTATGTGGACATGTGAGGAGGAACTAATTCTTCAATAACCCTGTAATGTCTGCATCCCGTGTTAGAAACCAACTCCTTAGGCTGTATCTAGGTCAGACTGCAGTTCTTCCTGCACACCCACAGGATCACTACAGAGGGGAAATGCTGTGTGGGAAGGCCAGGGAATGAACCTTACAGACAAATGACTCAGACCGCAATATCTCAAAAAGTTTAGTAGCAATTAAACATCTAACAATGAAGGCCAGTGAAAATGAGGTAGGATCAGAAGCTAAAAGAGAGAAGTTAAAAATTACTTAGACAAGTTAGATGTTTTCAAGTTGCCAGGGCCTATTAAATGCATCCTAGAATACTCAAGGCGCTGACTTAGGAGATAACTGAGCCATTGGCAATTATCTTTGCAAAGTCACGGAAGGCGGGTGAGATTCTAGCAGACTGGAAAAGGGCAAATATAGTGCCAATCTATAAAAAAAAGAGAATAAGGACAACCTGGGGAATTACAAACCAGTCAGCTTAACTTCAGTAGCTGTAAAGATAATGGAGCAACTAATCAGGCAGTCAGTTTCCAAACACCTAAAAGATAATAAGGTGCTAAGTAACAGTCAGCATGGATTTGTCAAGAACAAATCATGTTTAAGCAACCTAATAATTTTCTTTGACAGGGTAACAAGCCTTGTGGATGCTGCGGTTCGAGGGGGAAAGAGGCAGATGTGGTATATATTGACTTTAGTTGAGGCTTTTGATACTGGCTTGCATGACCTTCTCAGAAAACAAACTAGAGAAATACAACCTAGATGGAGCTACATAGGGTGGGTGCATAACTGGTTGGAAAACAGTTCTCAGAAAGTAGTTGTTATCAGTGGTTCACAGTCAAGCTGGAAGGACATATTGAGTGGGGTCCTGCAGGGATGAGTTCTGGGTCCGGTTCTGTTCAGTATCTTCATCACTTATAAAGCTGGTGGACGATATCAAGCTGGGAGGGGTTGCGAGTGCTTTGGGAAATAGGATTAAAATTCAAAATGACCTGGACAAACTGGAGAAATGGTCTGAAATAAATAGGATGAAATTCAATATGGACAGATGCAATACTCCACTTAGGAAGGAACAATCAGTTGCACACACACAAAATGGGAAATGACTGTCTAGGATCAAAAGCTAAATATGAGTCAATAGTGTAAAACTGTTGCAAAAAAGCCAATCATCATTCCAGGAGTGTCGTAAGGAAGACATGAGAAGTAATTCTTCTGGTCTGCTCCATACTAATTAGGCCTCAACTGAAGTACTGTGTCTGGGTGCCACATTTCAGGCAAGATGTGAATAAACTGGAGAAAGTCCAGAGAAGAGCAACAAAAATGATTAAAGGTCTAGAAAACATGGCCCAGGAGGGAAGATTTAAAATATTAGATTTGTTTACTCTGGAGAAGAGAAGATTGAGGCAGGACATCATAACAGTTTTCAAGTATATAACAGGTTGTTACAAGAAGGAGGGCAAAAAAATTCTCTCTTTAACCTTTGAACATAGGACAAGAAGCAATGGGCTTAAACTACAGCAAGGTCAATTTAGGTTAGACATTTGGAAAAAACTTCCTGGCTGGGTGGTTAAGCACTGAAATAAACTGCCTAAAAAGGTTGTGGAATCTCCATCACTGGAGTCAAGTATCAGAGGGGCAGCCGTGTTAGTCTGGATCTGTAAAAGCAGCAAAGAATCCTGTGGCACCTTAGAGACTAAACAGACATTTTGGAGCATCTGACGAAGTGGGTATTCACCCATGAAAGCTCATGCTCCAAAATGTCTGTTAATCTATAAGGTGCCACAGGATTCTTTGCTGCTGTTCCATCACTGGAGATTTTTAAGAGCAGGTTAGCCAAACACTTGTCAAGAATGGTCTAGATAATACTTAGTCCTGCCTTGAGAGCAGGGGACTGGTTTAGATGACCTCTCGAAGTCCCTTTGGATCCTACAATTCTATGAATTCAGTGATTCTTTTCAAAAGCTGTTCCAGGGATTAAAATAACCCATACCTTTCAAAGTACAATATGAAACGCAATTACAGTGAACGGAAGAAACCACAAAAATTCACAGATTACTGGGTCAATAAGAGAGATCTACAAGCAAATTAAAGCTTAGTGAGAAAGGACTGGGGCTGTCTTCTATATCACACTATATTGCCAGAACGTCAGAGGGTGAAGAAATTGACACTCAAGTCAGATGTTCTTCTGAAACCCGTAGTTGAGATGAGCTCACCAAGGAGAATGCCAGGGAATTGCCTGCCAGAAAAATAAAGGAGAGCAGTTATTGCCAAGTTCTGACCTCTGCCACTACAGCAAAGCAACTTGAGGAAAAAATCCTGAGTATGTCTCTTCCATACTGAAGGAGATCAAACTTAGGGTTGTCAAAATGAGACAAAACAAGGATGAGCAGAAGAGAACTCTCTTGGATTCTGCAGAGATAGGAATCACTGACTCAAGCACCTACTATGACATTCTCATGGTAAGCTTCTCAAGAACTATTTACAATTCTACTGACCTAAGTCTCTCCCACTGATGAAAACTAGGAACAAAGGCAAACACTGCGATGAGAGGTACTCTTCTCTGGACCACAAGCTAAAATTAGGAGTTTATTATCCTCTCCCCCAAAAGTATTTCAGTTTCTGCCTGTTACTTATGGAAAGAAGAGGGTTAGTCTAACTACCACAGAGATGAAATGGGAAAACTATACGCCCTCAAGACACTAAGATGCCTGCTACCCTAGAAACACATTATTTCTCCATTCACAGAATCACTAACCCACAGCTTTTTGCCTTAAAATCTGGTGGGCCTCTCCTCCCTTTGCAGCAGAGATTTAAACAAGCTGCGCTGTTTAAGTGAACCAGAATGTATGCTCTGCACTAAATGACTGTACATCAATGGGCTACTTCTCCAGCCCAGCATGAATCCATACCACACCAGTATATTTCAGGACCTTGCCTCAGGACACAATTTATTAGTTAGTAGAACTTAGGCAAAGTACCAAAATAAAGCATTTCCTTCGCCCAACATGGGCTATAATTGCCTGAGGCTTTTCCGCCCCTCACTTCTCAGCCAGAGCCCAGACCCAGCAACTCCCATGGTATTCTTCCTACACCCTGAAGTTCTCACTCCTCAAGCCTCCTGGGACCTATAGCTGGGTTCTGTCTCCTAACCCAGGGTCTCCTGCCATTCTCCAGTTCAAATGACCTCTCAAGCCATCACCTGACCCCTAACTCCACAGCCTCAGCTGATAAGCCACAGGTGGGGCTGGGCCCATCTCCCCTTAAAAGGGCTAGTCACCCTGCAACAGTTACACTTTTCAAAATAATTTGACAGAGAGCATTTTGTGATCCTGCATCCTTGATTGTATCATCCTATTTGTTCACATACTTGCTCATCTGCAAAATTCTGTAATGTGCAGAGGCTGTCCCTGATTTTAAGGGGAATTAGTGAAGTTTGACTGCATAAGCAATTAAAGAAATTGATAGAAATAATCCTAAAATTCCCCATGGAACAAAACAACACACAGCTCATCTGAGAAGAAGCAGAAAACTGATCTTGAGTCTCTTTGCATCATTTTTATATTGGCATAGCACTGTATAGTCAAGTGGCATGACTTTCAATGAGTTACTCATGATTAATATCAATGTAAGAAACAGCAGAATCAGGCTCAGCAGTTTGACATCAATAAGCGTTTAAAATACTTTAATTCTATATGCAAGAATACAAAGGTTCATAAACCTCAGAGACACAAAACCTGCCATCTACTTTACAGGTGCAGAAGTCTATTTTGCAGCAGAACTAGCATGGTTCTACTATACTGGCGGGGGTGAGAGGTATAGGGTGGTAAGTAACTGAAATAATCACACATGAGGTACACATACCCCATACACAAGCCATTGACCCATAAAGCAGCTCTGTAGAGTATTATACAGAGAGATGTGATGTGGGGCAGGAGAAAAAGAGATATTACATGGCTCTTCCCCCCAACTCCCCCGCCCAGCTATGCTGGAGGGGAAAGAATGCTTATAGTACAGGAGTGACATGCAGAAACTCTGCGATCATTCTGACCTTGAGAGGAGGAGTGCTCTCTCACTTTACCTCGGACAGTTTCCAAGCACCCAGCCAAATTATTCAGGCTGAATGCTATGGCGAAGACTTTTGCCTTAGTGTACGTGCAACAAGGGGGGCCAGGGGGAGACAGTGAGCATGCAGTTCAACTGGCATTGAGCTTTTATACTGCTTAAATGCCAAGACTTTTGCAACACAGACCCAACATGAGTTTGATAGCAAACTGGGGAGTCTTCTTGCTCCCATTACAACCAATAGGAAAGGTAGGCTCTCGCAGGTGGTGATCAGTGCTTTCCAGGATTAGGCCCTTGGAATCATACTGCAAATATATAACAAGCAAAAATTAAGGCTGCTGTTCTCTTGTGGACATATTTTTGTACACACACCCCCACCCACACCCCACTTGTTAACATGGAGTGAAACAAGCTAAGATACCAGTTCAAAAGGATGGAAAAAGGGGTGGGGGGAAAGAAAGCACAATGATATGAAATATTCTTTATATCCAAATCCTAAATAATGTCTTTTTAAAAATAAAACATCATTAACTACAATGTATTTTAAAGCAGTATGTCTTTCTATACACATAAGATACAAAAAATTAATATTCTTCGGAATAAAAAGGTCACAATTTTTTGCCCAAAATATATGCCAGTGTCGTTCTAATATGAGAGGTTAAGAGGGAACTTTTGGTACCAACTTAAATTAAAAACAAGCGAAAGAACAAGATAAATATTTTGCAGAGGATCTGATCTCAGCAAATCAGTGTATTTCAAAGCTTTTTCTCTGGGAAAAATGGAGTTGGATTCTAAACTAGATGAAAGAGAGGACATGGAAACAACAGGATAAAAGTGCAGAACACACATGGCAATTCATTTTTGTTACTAAAGTCATGATCCTGCAACCCATTGCACAAGTATCCCTTACTCACATGAGTTGCCCCACTTACTTCAGTGAAACTGTTTGTGTGAGTAAAGGTTACAAGAACAGTCTTCAAAATCAGCTGTTTCATTTTATCATCACAAATGATTCTTTTACATTTCCTGCACTGTAACATTTGGCATTCTAATTAATTTTTTTCTCTGTATTGTATATCTGTTTGCAACCATTAATATTTTAAATGGTAGGGTGTTAGCTACATTCCAGGGGCAGGGGGGAGTCTATAGCTTTGATTTGCGTCAAGAGTTGTTTAAATTACACCAATGCAAGAGGCACTTTTTGAATGTCATTACAAGATAGAATGGTAGGGTTTGTGGGAAAGATTTCAAGCCCTGGGTTAACATTTTATACCATACTTTCAAGATAATTTACAGTTTTCTGTCCACTTCCTCAGTAACAAAGGACAGTCAGAGCTGGCAGGGCCTGAATTTGCTCGTTTATTTACATTTGCTGTTCTTTTTAAATGCAAAAAACATTGCAATGGTTTATTTTTCATTTTGCTTATGATTTGGGCATAGGGTTATTTTATCAAACCTACCGAGCGTGCTGAACATTAGCAATGCTGCATTAAAATCCCCCTAATAAATGTTACCAATACAAATAATTGGTCTCAGAATGTGACAAGAGAAAACTGTTCACTTTTCTCCTTCACAGGGCTGGATAATTTTAACATTACATCGTTCAGACTTTAGTAGAATGAGCCTTTTACAATGTGGGTAACAAGACAACTATTGTTTCAAAGACTTAAGTGAAACTGCATTGGAGCCTAAGCAGTATTTGATTTTAAAATCTTGTTCTCATATGGGACCTCCTTTTCTTTACAGAAAACTGCCCCTATTGTCATCAAGATAGCAGTCTGAAAGTTCATGTGGGGAAAATCCAACTCAGAGTCCAAGCTGTGAAGCACTTTTGAAGAGTGTCTGTAGCTGAAAATGACTGTCTGAATCTTCGGATCATGCTGGATAGCTTATGGAGAAGTGACAGTTTTTGGAATCAGCTGTCTGGAGCCAGCTAAACTGATTGTTTTAATACTTCTTAACATTTATAGTAGCCTACACTGCTGCTACTTACTAAGGATCATGTTCCCATATCCCACAGGAGGGCAGACCACACCTTGCCATGGAAAAACCTCCAAGAAGGGTCCCTGGGGAAAAATATACCATAAGCTGCTCCTAGCGGATTTTTCCCTAAGCTCTTCTGTAGGGGAGAAGGATTGCCTCTCCACAGAATGAAAGCCTGTGGATCCCATAGTATGTGCAGGCAACATGCTGCCATAACAATTCCCTTACTTGAAATCCTCAGCTGAGTGGCTGCAGACCACTGTAGCCAGTGCTTCCTTCACCAGCAGCTGACTTTGAAACATGAATAGTGAATTCCTCTCCCATAGTCCATGCCTCACCCTGCATCAGAACTCTGACCCCACAGATGACTTTCCATGGGATGCGGCCTGGGGTGGAGTGCTGAGGAGGAGGCTGACTCCCACTTCTGCGAGCAAAGAACAAGCTGTGCATGATGACTCATCCACGTGTGGATCTCGCTGAAGGGTGGGAACAACTGGACCCAGGGTTGCCAATGTGCTGTTGCCATCAAAGGAAATTCTGACTCAGACTGTCAAAATTATTATTTGACTTATTCTTACATCTAGAAGAAATTTAATCATCACATTGAAGATGGAGTTTACAATGGTCGCTACTATTAAGTTAAGATTTTACCTGCTTTTGCTTTAAACACAAAAGCATCTCAGGAGGTGCACAGCACCTCAAAGGATCAGGCGTGAAATGACAACTCTCTCTTCCCTTCTGGGTACTCCTTCAAGCTCCCCCTAAAAACACACAAAGCTTTTCAATAATAATCCACTAGAAGACATGAATCTAGAACAAAAAGATCCATGCACCCATCAAGATTACTTTGAGAGTGGGCCCTTATTTGATCATGCACTATAAACATCTTTCAACTTTACTTTCTGTCCAGTTAATATGTAAACACTTAGGAGAGGGGACAGCGTCTTCCTTCGTCTGTGCAATGTCAGTACAGCCACTCATTAGAACCCACGCAAGAAGCTTTGCTTGTTACAGTTAAATTTGCTCAAGTGCATTAGCAAATCACCACGTCACAGAAATTACCACTTAAGACAACATTAACACCTTATGCCAAGCACAATTCCCATGATATGCCACCCAAACGCCATTATTCACAAATGTCTCCTGAAAAGATAACCCGTCAGGGATAAAGGTATTTCAGTCTCCGTCTCCCATCAGTCTTGGGCCTGCTTATTAAAAATGACAACAAGGGCTCCTATAGAAATGAGGTCCCTTCTTTTCTCAACTAAACTCAGCTGAGAATCAATGGCAACAACCAACAGGCAGAAAAGGTTTTAAATGAAATACTAGTTTTAGAAAATAGACAGGTGAAGCGCCAGGGCAAGTGGAGAAGGCACAATTGAGAGAGTTGTGTGTTGCAG
This sequence comes from Chelonoidis abingdonii, assembly GCF_003597395.2. Lineage (NCBI taxonomy): Eukaryota > Metazoa > Chordata > Testudines > Testudinidae > Chelonoidis > Chelonoidis abingdonii. The sequence continues at coordinate 47,614,961 of NC_133778.1, read as the reverse complement.
ACTCTGTGTTATATAAGGCCAACAGCAGCAGGCCTTGAAGAAGGAACACAGAGTAGCTGCTGGTACCAGACAGTATAACTGAACATCACAGTCATGTACTGTGGAGTTCTGTTTTTCCCCCCCACCTAAAAAGTAGAATAAAACTCTTCTATAAAACAGGATGTTACTCATTTCTTGTCCAGAGATGTTTGCAATCAATCAATAAAAATCTCTTAAGAATGATTTAAAAACCTCTCCCCCCACACACAACACATTTCACTACTCTGTTTAATTATAATGCAAAATGAATGTGAAGTTTCACTGCAACTATGAGATACAGACACACCTAGATTCAAATATTACAAGACCAGAAGGGACCACTGTGATCATCTAGTCTGACTTCTTGTATGACGCAGGCCACAGAACTTCCCCAAAATAATTCCTAAAGAGCATCTTTTAGAAAAAAATACAACCTGGACTTAAAAGTTGTCAGTAATGGAGAATCCACCACAATCCTTGCTAAACTGATGTTAAAAAATGTACACCTTATTTCCAGTCTGAAGTCATCAAGCTTTAACTTCCAACCACTGAATCGTGTTACAACTTTCTCGGCTAGACTGAAAATCCCTTTATTAAATATTTGTTTCCCATGTAGACACTCAAGACTAATCAAGTCACTTCTTTACCTATTTAACTTAACAAAAAGAAGCTTGGCTCAAGAAGGTCTGTCATTATAGTCTCTAGACCAAAAGGAAAGGAGTGAATAACTAAGTGGAGAAAAAGGAATACAGGAGAACTTACAGGACAGGAAGCTACTCAGAGAAAATACTTCTGTGAATTTAGCTTTCAATTCCCCTATTTCCTTGAACTGTATAACCATTAAAAATCTGATTGAGACGTACAAAGTTCTTTAAAGATTGTGATCAGAGAGAACACCTTTCTGAATGAGTTAAAAACAAAATCAGAACTGGTAAAGCAGTTCACTATATCCCAACCACATCTATCTCCTAATGCGTAAAAAAGGATGTCTGTGCTGATCTTAACTGACAGGAGCAGCAGCAGCTCCCTTCTACAGTAAATCTTAAAACTCTAATTCACATCATATCAATACTGAACGTAAATGAACAGAGCAGACAAATGACAACCCAATCGGAGGTCATAATCACATAGCAGCAAAGAACAGTGAAGCACAAGCACGTCAAATGGCTGGTCACATGACAAGTTTCAGTTATATCAATTATATTAATATAATTAAATTATATTAATATTTCTTTTTGCACACTTTTGGGTGCTCTTGACCAAAACAAAAAAATATTAAACTAGTCAACGAAAATCTTAGATTGTGAAAACAAAGCTGTCTACCAAATCTGATTCTATCATTTCAATATGAGCAGGCTCCTTCCAGGAAAACAGTTTTAGTTACCTCTCTGCCACAATGCTCAATTTTTAAAGTTGTGCAGCTACTTTTTTGCTGAAACAAATGCTTAAAATAAAAACTCTACAAGATTTATTTCCCATGTACATGTAAAACAAAGTCAACCATTACAAGATTGTGTTTCAATGTTCTGACCATCCTGGAACAGAACAATGGTCTGCAGTGGTAATTATATCACTGATTTTATTATCTTAAACCAGCTGCTTTCCTAGTTGTAATCCAATTAAACATCTACATAACATCCACTACAACAACAACATAATAAGGAGGAAGTCCTAAGTGAAGCTATCCAGAGCAAAAATGGTTTAAAAATATATTAAAACTAGTTTGTGAATAGTTTGATATAAGCGATGCAGTGCTACCAACCAGGCTTGGAACTGAACATACCTAAACTGGTCTGGCCTGGTGATTTAGGCTGCACTGGAATAGAAGAAATTTAAGTTCAGCAGCAATAATTAAAAGCTCAGCCTGGGATTATGGAGCATCAATGAGGAGGAAGAAGGTCTGCTGCATTACTCTCTGTACCCCCATCCTGAATTAGTGATGTAATAAAGTGGTCACCAGACTTTTCAGGGTCAGCCCGCCCCTGCACCCTAGCAAGTGGCTGAGGGCAGAGCTCCAGCCTGGGCCTGCCGCGCCCCCTTGAACACTCCTCTGCATCCCTCAGAGTTTGGGGACCTCTGATATAATGGCAGTAGAAGAGGACCTGGGACCTTTCAGATCTTCTTGCTGAAGATGATGCAACACTGCAGAGAAGAGTGGCAGGTAAACTGTAGGCAAAAAGAAAGAGGAGGATGAAGGGTTGAGCAACCATGTGGATTGGGCATAAAGGTCACAAGTGGTAAGGCAGGGTTCACACTGAGATGCTTGAAAGCACCTAGAGTACATGTCAGAGCAAGTTACCAATTACAGGCTGAATCCTGCAAGCTCTGGCTCACATGAATGGACCTTAATCTCATCAGTAGTCTCACTCAAGTCAGTGTGACTGCTGATATGAGTAAGAGTTTGCAATTTCACATCCTCATACATTAACTGTAAACTGTAAGTAGTGAGCTTGCATAACAGCACCCAAACAAAAGCTATAGTTAAAACAAGCCCCATATAATGTATTCTGAAGTTCAAAAACCAGCACAGCGCACTTCCACCAGCTACTTCTGCACTGAAAGAGAGGGAGTAAAATGAGATCCGGATGGTACCACCGCTATATCCCAGAACTGTGCAGTGGAGATCCACTCCAGGGCATGAGAACCTATGTGGCACTCCCAGCCATATGGGATTGGGGAAAGAAACTGCAGGAAGGAGCCAGCCAGAAACTGAAGACAGGAGAACAGCTGCAAAAACAGTTCATGCAGGGACAGACAGAGACTCATGATATCATCACTGCTTTCTGCAGTTTTCACTGTAAGCATTCTCTCGCCTGGGCTGATTGGCTGTTTGTTCCAACCCCTCCTGTTTCCCCCCTTCCTTTGTCTTTCCACTTAACTAATATCCTCCTAACATAACATCACCCCCACCACCCTACATACTGAAAACATGACGACATTTGCCAGCCATCACACTGATCACGCTGTTTGTATGTTACATTCATTTCCTTTGCCCTCCATCTGTATTGTCTATTTAGATTGTAAGCTCTTGGGGGCAGGGGCAGTCTACTGCAGATTTTCACAGGTGCCTAGCACAATGGGACCCTGTTCCCAGATGACCCCTAGGCACTACCCTAATAAACATAACATTTTACTTCTTCAATATTTCTGCCCCTGGCAGACCAGATGTTTTTGCTTTTACAGTGCAGGATTGGAATAGCAGGCTTGTGTTTAAATGGCCTATTCAGAAATGTAGGTTTTTCATTTTCAATGGAAATGACACTAATACCATCTGAAAATATCTGCACTCCCAGGCGATCCATCTTCACAAAAAGTACAATACGCTGTTTCAATCTGGCAGGAAGAGGACAAGCTGCTCCTACTGGTATGTTGTTAAAAGGGCCAGAGGAAAGGAGGTAGGGAGTAGTAGGTTTCTATAGTGGGAAAAATATTGGCAAAATTTTTTTTTCCGATTTCTCCAGAAAAGTTCCATACTTTTCAAAAAAATCATACAGGCATTATTTAAAGTGCTGCATAAATGAATACAATTTACATATATACTGTAGGGCCTCACTGCAAACAGAACAAGCTCTACCGTTCTGCAGTTAGAGAAGAGCTTTCTATAGCAACTTCCCAGAAGAATGTAATCAAAATAAAAACCACTGTTCATGTTCATCACTGCCAGCTCCTCAATGCCAGAACCGAACTTACTGAATGAAGCCATGAGAAGAAAAACAAAGTCTTTGTACCATCAGAACCACATATGCAACTTTTTATAGAAGACTCTGTATAGTGACTCAAATACTCTAATTATATTTAAAGATTGGTTATTCTGCTATAAAATAATCCCAATTGAATATGACTTTTCAATACTACAGTACAATGTGCAAAACTGTTTTGGAAAGGGAAATAAAAATCGATATGCATGACAAGTAGCTCGTGCTCTAACTGTAGTTTATTTGGATGCTTAAAACATCTATATATAGCATAATAAATTATGTGTAACTATTTATTTTATCGACAAAATTAACTCCTCTCTCCATGAGGCCTGAAGAAATGGGCATAGCACAAAGAATTAAGTAGGAGTTGGTAGATGAAATTCAGCTCGTAGCATCAAGGCAGGCTATGAGATTACAGCTTAATCCTTCCACACCCTTCTTGTTTAGGTTTCTAGATCCTGGATCTGCCAAAGAGTGCATCTATTAGGCCACTTCCTAACCTACTCAGCACACATCTATTAACAGCTGCTTATTGTGAGGCAGAGAGCAGCTGGATATTGCAAAATCCAGTTTGGAAACTAAATACCATGTCTCCCAACTACTTCCTGGAAGGCTGCACAGTTTAGACAGAATTGCAGAAAGTGAGAATTTGGCATCTGGAACTTCCCATAATTCACAAAAGTGAGCCTCTAATACTAAGCCTCTGAATCAGGAGAGTCTTGTTTCCAGATGATAGAACTGACATCAACTGCAGTTGCTAAAGGGCTATGTTGGCAGAGAAGCCTACAGTTTTTAATAAAACCATCCAGATTTTTGGTCAAATGTTCCAAATCTTGGATTTTAAAATCTTCTGGAAATCTCACTTGGTTCCTCAGTAGAAATGGAGACTTGAGACAGGACATTCTCCTCTTCTAACACAGGAATCTCTGACCAGAGAAATTCCTCATAGAAACAAAACTCACAGAAGCTTCATCTATCCTCAGAGGCCTCAAGCTCACATTTGTTTTGCAAACAAAAAAGACAAGAGCCAGCGGCTCATGAACTGCAGCTAGGTACAAAATAGTTATCCCAGAATAGGCTCTGTAGCGAAGACATATCCAAAGATCATTCTATAATGAACTACACACTGAGCAAATAATTCAGAACCTTTGCCCAATTCAAGAGGCAAAGAACAAAACCAGAAAAAAATTATATTTTTTTCTGTGATTGCCAGAAACACACACATACACAAACTGGGGAAGCACCGAGAGAGATAACAGAAGTCTGCTCAAGATGACAAAATGTTTAAAGTTATTGAGTGCTTCCTGATACCAGTCAGCTACTGAAGAGAAGCAACAACCCCTTCAATCTCAACTTGGAGGATCCTGAATGTGCTTCTGTATTGTTTTTAAAAAACAATTTAAAAAAAAAAAGGGAAAAAAACCTCTTCTACCACACATGTATCTAGAATGAGTTAAATCTCAGAGAAGTCATCTGCATGTGCAAGGCTGTAGTATTTCATAATTTATGAATGGCTCCTTTCACAAAATTAATTATCTGATCCATTTTTAGTAATATTTATGAGAATCTTCTTCTGTTTGGAATATGTCCAAATGGAGCCAGTTTATTCTTTCAGGACATACACTATAATAAGTCTAATTTTTTTCCTGTTAGGTGGCCCAGCTCTTTCATTATAATCACAAGAAACAGTGAGTATTATCCTGAAAGCACAAAGTTTTATTTTTGCAATAAACATAAAATTTCTCAAACCAGAAGTATGTAATTTTCTCTCAATAAAAATTTCATTTTTCTAAATTAGGTGTAATATTTTTTCTCTCTCCACAGATACAATATTCAGCCATGAAGATTTGGAACTGTTATAGTAATGTCTTTCAAACAAACCAGTCATTAATAAAAAAATATTTTGAAAATCTAAAAGTCTAAAGTTCTTCTGACCATATGATGTCAAGAAAGAAAGAAAGCTATTATACAGTTGCTGATTTTTATATTCTTGTTTTCTCCCCTTTACCCACCCACAACCCCCCATTCCTACCACTTTTCGCACTGGTAGCCCAGGATTTTTAATTATGTTATCTTTGCATATAATTTGATCTGAACTGGATATAAAGACTACAGGAATAATGGACACGGCCTGTTTAAGAAAATGAGAAGAACAAAATTATGAGAAATGGGACAAAAATGCAACAACAAAACACTGCTGGAAGGAGGTAGACAACTGGTAGTAACATTTGGTAGCAGCTGGCAGGAACTATTGCTGAGCAGGTAAACAACGTTAGGAGGGCTATAGATGTGGCAGAAAAGAAAGAGAAAGAATAGTAAGAAGAGAGGACCTGTGAGCCTGATGTTTACAGTGATGCCAAAATTTTCAAAAACAGCCATTTATTTTAGATGCTGCAATTTTTGGGTACTCAGTATCTTTGGGCCTGATTTTTTAGAAGTGTTAAGCACTTTGACAGGAGTTGTAAGTATTTAGATCTATCCAGCTGAATAGACCTTCCTGTAAAAGGAAGCTGATGAGCTATCTGAAGAGGGGGGAGATCACAGAAATATACCAGCATTGTGCAGCAACTATTTGGGAAGAGGACAAATGGTGTCCTTGAAACAGGCATGTCATCAGGGAGGTGTGAAGAACTTCTGAGAGCGAGCAGCCAAAAAAGCAGCTATGGATTGGTACAGTCTCTGGAATAACTAATTCTGGACTCATTTTCATCAGTGAAAATGACAAGAATACTGGCATAACATATGTTGATCTCATTACTATAAAATAAACCTTCATCAACTGACCTGCACTACCCACACTACTTAAGGAAAAAAAAGTAAAAAACTTCAGTAAGATAACTGACAGTTATATGGGACCAAAACTGATCAAAGAACCCTGTTTTTATAAGAGGGAGCAAGAAGGGGGAAAACCCAGTGCTCCTTAAAATAGAGACTCTACTTGGACATAGGAGAGCAAGGACTCTAAAAATAAAAAAAGTGAACAAATGTCATGTATGTATTTAAACTGCACCTTCTGAACATAATTTGAAAATCTGGAAACTGTGAGGTCATTTAGACTTTGGAATACAGCTTAGAGAATGTGGTGAAAGCTCCATCACTGGGATAATGAAATACAGAGACCATTCAAAGACATAATACAGAGAACAATCCTGCCTTGCCAGACAAATTGACAAAATCAACTAATATGAGTGATTAGGCTGGAAAGATTTATTTTTATCTGTTAAGTGTCAGTAAAGGTTGATTCCACCACATACGCACACAATTTTTTCATATCGATAACAACTGAAATTTATAGACAAAGTCAGAAAAATGTTGCTTGAAAACTTAGTCTGATTTAAGGATATTTACTTTGCATATTGTAACGTGATATTGACAATTTGTGTTTTAATGTTTATAAAGCTTCTACCTGGTACCTCCGCCCATAATTTCACAGCAACTGTGAACATTTAAAATAGAAAAAATGCTTAAAAATATAGATATTATCCATTGAAATTATAACTCAAATTCTATCAAACCTAAATATGACCCCTCCAGATTTAATGTACATGAATTTATGAAATTACAGACAGAACGGCAAAAAAGTTGTGCTAAAGTACAAATCAACAGCCCAGCACCTATTTTTCCAGAGTGTCATCTAATGGTTCAAATAAACTGGGAGCCAGGACTTAGGGTTCTTTTCCTGGCTGTGTTGCTGACTAGTGGTGTGACCAGGGATAAGTCTTTTGACATATCCTCATTTACTAATCTGTTAAATGGGAGACAAAAGCTTGTGTAATTAATAAGGTTATTTGAGGTTCAATCGCTGTTTGAGATACTCAGAGAGATTCCTTATACAGCTAAACTACTGAAGTGTACTCTTGCAGGAATGAAAAATTAGGGACTTTCCTTGTTTACCAGATAGCCTGTAAGTTTCAGTTTCCACTTTCCATCAGTGAATTTTACAGGTATAATATTTTGTTTCAATAATAGTCTAGCAAGTGTGTTGTGAATCTTTACATTTTTTAGAAAGTCAATGTAGCAGTCAAGAATAATACGTTCCAGAGAAGAAATGTGATTTTAAAAAAAATAGTGTAAATAACAATTACACACCCACACCATTTTCAGAAATGCTCAAAATGCATGGATTTGTACAATAACCCATTGATACAAACTTTGCTACACAGTGTTATCTGAAAAAAGAATCTGTAGGTTATGTCTACACAGCAGTTTTTAGCTCTGATGTAGCTGCACTATAGCAAACCCCTAGAACAATCGTACAGCACTAGTGTAAATCCTAGTTTGAAATTGGTGAAAGCTGTCCCAGCGCAAGTTTACACTGGTGCAGCTTTATTACACTAGAGGTTTGTCTTGGTGCAGCTACATTTGTTGCTAACGGAAAAGATCTTAATCATATGCTTTTAAAAACAAGCTACACAATTGTTCGATAATTTTCAAATGTTTTTAATCTTTTATGATTACAGCAGATAAACAAGCAGTCAGCAGTATGAGTGTCCATGGTTTTTGAATCAGGAACCTGGGATACACATCTTTACTATATATTTAGTCTGTTCTCTGCTTCTGAAGGTGCCACACACGCTCAGCTCCTACTGACTTCAAAAGCTGACATTTTGCATCACATTGCCTAATCAAGAATACGAAACATGGGGCTAGATTTCTTCTCGCCTCGTAACATTAGCACGCACATCACAAATGTCCTGTAAGTTTTAAAAGACTGAATTTTAAGAGTAGCACTTACGGTTGGCATAGTTTTACCAGGTCCTGGTCAGTGGTGTTTGGAGGCAGTCCTCTTATGTAAAGGTTTGTTTTACTTAATTGATCCCAACCTGAGTTGCTGCTGCTACTGCTGTTGTTATTACTGCTGGTGGTGGTGGGACTAGGAGGAGCCATTGGGTGGGATGGTACAATGGACGGCTACAAAATAAAGAGAGAGTGAATTGTCAGAATGAAATACAGAGTAATTGCAGAATGAACAGAACACCTGCTACTTGGAACATGTTATTTCTGTGCAGTTACTCGTATTCTAAATACACTCGTTTTCACCATATTTGGCATGGGATCATTAGGTGTACTCTAATACACAGAATAATAAATTTCAAACAATTTAAGTGCAAGACACCGATTCATAATACATATACCCTCTGCACGTCTTCTGGATCCCTCTTTCTGGGCTGTTCTGATCAGGACACCTCTCAGGATTAGGATGAAAATGGCCTGGGCTCCCAGGAGATGGTGGGGGGAGGGGTGGCAGCCATGATAGTGAGTCTCATGCCAGTAGACTCCATATGATCTCTTATTTTCCCTCCAAAATGTCTTTCTTTAAGGATGCCAAAAAGAGAGTGGCGAGTGAAAAAACCCTTCCCTCTCATTATTTTGTCCACCAGTTAAGCCTAATATGTGATACATCAATTCTGGTCCACTAATTCCTGGTTTCACACTTTCTGTTACTCTGAAGCAAGATTTTAACATTGTGCTTGATCATATCAGTGGGCCTTTTTTGTTGGGTTAATCCAGTTTTTCTCTCTCCTTTTCCTATCTTTTCCCATCAACATTTATTATAGGGTATTGTGACATCTTACAAACTGTCACACACTTATTTACAGTGAGCTCACAACTAGAGTAAATTTGTACTTCTAATGACAACAGAACTATAGAAGGTAAATATTAAATTCCATAGCAAAAAATCCTTCTTTATCACTCTTGTCTCTGCGTACCTTACACAGATTGATTTATCCTCATAAGTTCCCTGCATAGTAGGGAAGTATTTTTATTATGTCACTATTTTACAGACAGAGAACAAAGGTTACAGACCAGATTTTTAAATGTATCTAAGCACCTAGGTACCCAGTGGAATTTTCAGGTGTGCCCATGTGACTAACTCCTACTGATTTCAGTGTTTTTGAAATACTTCAAGAATCTCAGATAAAGAGCTCATATAAATCCAAATTATTAAAGTTTCAGTGGGAGTTAGGAACAAAGGTATGGTGAAATACCACTAGGCACCTCTCAGCAACTTTAGGCACCTAAATACTTTTTAATAATCTAGCCCTAAGTGACCTGCCTATAGTCCTACAGAAAGCAAGTGGCTGAGATGGGAACTGATTTAAGAACTCCCGAATCCTAATCCTGTGCCTAAATCATAGCACAATATGACACAATAGAACCAGAAAGGAACTCCCTTACAAAAAAATATGTGATATTGTAATTAAAGAACATTTTAATGCATATGCATAGACATGGGGCAGAGCTAAGGTTACATATGTAAATTCCATAAATTGCAAGGTTTACCCTGGTAGAGTGTGTCCACAAGGCAGAGTCCCTTTTCTGCAAAACTTCAGAGCACCACAGCTTGGGAAGGTAGCAGTAAAGAGTCACAATAGATTAGGATGGAAGAAAAGTGAACAAAGGTGAATTCTAATATAGATTTGGAGGTGGACACTTAGGACACGAGAAGAGCGAAACCATTCAGGAATCATGGGGGGTGGGGAAGGCGAGGCATGCTGTTGTAAACAGAGAAAAATATCAGATATAAGCACACCTTTGTAGCTAATCCTAATTGTATTTCTCTCTTTTTATAAAATATCAAATTTCTTTTGAAAGATTTACATTTTGAGTTCAAGTCTTGACCCAAAGTTTTGTCCAGGCATGATTCAAAATTGGAAAGAAATTAAACCTTCCCTTTAAATTTGTGATGGAAACCCTGAGGAATTCTTAACTGTAGCATCACTATACATGCAGTTAGAGCATACTGCTTCCACTAATGCAAAGAAATTTTTTTAGGGTTTTAAGCTATGCACAAAGGAATTAACTTTAGAAAATTTTCATACTGCACTAAAAGCTAGGCTTGCATAATACTATTCCCTTCCCTAAATCGGTCTCTTTTGAAAGGTACACTAATATGTAAGTTGACGAAAGATACAATTGTTCTGTTTAAAGTTTCATAGTCAACTGCTTTCCTCATATTATATTATACACACACAACTTCCACTGAAATCGGTCACACTTGTGCATAAGTATGAGGCCAAAATTTGGCTCTTAGATAGCAATTATAATATACACATATAGCAAATAGAAACTATTTTCAATGCTTTTTTTGTGCGCACTTTGTATATAATTTAGATCATAAAATCTTGTTATATTATGAAGAATGTAAACACTATAACGGGGGGGGGGCAAACTGGGCTCTTTTACAGTTAAAGTGCAGCTCGTGGAGCCCCCTACATCCCCTCATCCACCTACCAGACCAAGGGGCAGGGGGAGCTTGGGACCGCTGCCTTGCATCAGGGTGATGGAGTAGGGGCTTCTGCCCAGCAGGGAGGGACGTCTCAGGCCTTCAGCCCCGCAGGGCATGCCTCTCGGGGCTTGGGGCTTCAGCAGGAGCAGGGCTGAAGCTCCGAGTCCAGGCAGGTACCTCCTGTGGGACTGAAGCCTCATCAGGTGTGTCTCAACTCTCAAAATTCAGAAGATTGTTGCATGCAGCTCAAAGGGTCCGTAAGTTTGGCCACTGCCACACTATAAACTGGTTTGTGTGTGCGTGGGGGAGGGGAGGGAACAATACCTCACTTACTAGTTTGTGGCAAGTGGAGAGAGAGTTTTTCCTCGTGAGTGCAGGGGGAAAGTACCAAGACACATATTTATGAAGAATTTAAGCTTTTTCTTAAACATGAAATTGCTTCTGGTCCTAGTAGTTATATTCAAATAGGAAGTGAATGTAAGTCTATGCAATGTTGTGTTCCTAAAGCTACAGACAGCTTTCAGTGGCTGCCAGTTTCTTCCAACTTTACCCACCTCAAAATGCTTTACAATTACAGATGTTCAAAAGAGAGACTCAGAAACACAATAACTCTGATTAAATGGCCAGTGACATCTTAAAACCATACACTGTAAGCAAATTTCTTTACCTATTTTATCAGTAACGCTCTTATATTAATGAAATAACCGAAAAAGTAAAATTCATTTGCTACTATTTACACTCTTTATTTACTTCTTATACTACTCTTAGCATGTACAATGACAAATCAATTATGCTAGTTTCACTTTTATTTGTTGCTAGTTTTACTTTCAAATTCTTATTGTTGCGTAGCTTAGGTTTGACACACTGTTGGGAATGTGTTTGCTTAATAGCAGATTTTATAAACATTAACTGCAAATGTTTCGATTAGTTTTATGTTTTATAAAAGCTTATTTTACAAAACAAATTCTGCTCCAAATTAAAACGGAGTCTCTTTAAGAGCAGAAGTTGATCTAGTGATATGAACTTAAACTTTTGGCAATGTGATTTTTAAACTGGAATCTGCAAGGCAACACATTAATTCCTAATGTTCCTACAGGAACATTTTCTATTGAAATGAATTACAGGATCTTAAAATTAAAGCTAAATCAGTGTAAATGATTAATAAAGCTGAAGAATAGATGGTCTTTGCTGTGTAGTAACAATATCTCTTTTCATTATAAATGTCATCCCCAGTCCACATTGGTTTACCATTTCCTTCCTACTACTCATTCCCAGAACTAATCAGCTATTAGACTTTCCCCCAGGAGTTTCCTCTATATCCCCTTCAACACACACTGACTCACCTTCTGCATAAAATAGGTCACTCTATTGCTATACCATGCGCCTCCCTGTTTCATTGGTGAGATTCTTCAAAGCCCTCAGAGCCTCACTCAGAGACCCTACTGCTAATCCTTCACAACCTCATCCTGAGAGCAGTGATCAATGGAAAAGTTACAGGTAATGGTCACTAAGGTGAAATTTTCAAGGGCTGAGCATTCCCAGTGGAAGGCCCTCATCTGAGGAAGGCAAAGCCTTTGCTCCTCTTATATGACTGTGAAAGGTCATCCTTTTTGACACAGGCAGTCCCTTTGTAACAGAAGAATTGCCTGTCAGCTTTTCCTCTGGATATAAAAAAACAAACAAACAAACAGGAATAATCAGAGAATCATAGAAGTGTAGGACCATAAGGGACCTCAAGATCTTCTAGTCCAGTTCCCTGCACTCAAGACAGGACTAAGTATTATCTAGACCATCTGTGATTGGTGTTTGTCTAACCTGCTCTTAAAAACCTCCAACGATGGGAGATTCCACAATCACCCTAGGCAATGTATTGCAGTGCTTAATCACCCAGTTAAGAAGTTTTTCCTAATGTCCAACCTAAACCTCCCTTGCTGCAAGTTAAGCCCATCGCTTCTTGTCCTATTCTCAGAGGTTAACAAGAATTTTTCTCCCTCCTCCATTTAAACAACCTTATAACCATATGTAATCCCGAATAAGAAAGGAGCACAAAGTGATGGGAGTGTATGGTCTTTAGGACTGAACCATTATTTCTTTAATTTTATATACTAGATACTACAGTGATGGGTTCATTAGAAATGTATAGATAAACTCATCTGTATTTGAGGACTTGGGTCACAGCCATGATCATTTCAGACAGGGAGAAGTGGACTCTTTTCACAGTCAAAGGGAAAGGTTGCTGTTTGGTGCTTCAGGATTTTCCTTTGACCCAGGAGTCCAGCAGACCGCCTTCAGTACTCCCAGTCTCTAACTGCCCTGGGAAACTCAAACAAGGGGACTTGAACCTGAAGATCCCGCATGCTGACACAGAATGCTACTCCTGTCCCACTCATCTATAGCTCTCTAATTTAATTCAGACTATAAAAGCATGTTTATGGAGTTGAATATCGTGCATTTAATTATATTTTACTGTTTAATCGATATGCTCCATGTGGGGTGGAGGGGGGAGAAATTCACATTTTAAATAAAAGTCTTTTTTATGTTGTTTAATAGAAGAACAGATTGTAAATTACTTATAGCATACACAAGGTGCCTGTTTTAGTCTAAAATGCCACTTGGATGGTTCTAGAGAATCTTGTCCTTGGCATTCAACTAGTTATAGTCAAGGAATTACGTATGAAGTACCTACCACTTAATCCACTTAAAATATTGGGCTGATGAAAGGTAGGTAGGTTGAGATAATATACAAATTAGTATTGATGCAAAATTACTGAACTGTGTGTGTGCGCGTATGCAGATGGGTGGGCTGAATCTAATTAAATGATAACATTACTCCTGAAAGGTTCTGGATAGGTATTAAACTGGAGGATGAAATCCTTGGTCCACAGTTTAGGTAAAGCTTCACGTGCATTAAGATGCCTTGGACTGAGGGAAATGGAACATGTCCTGTCCAGTGAAGTACTAAGTTATTATCCTTTACTCAAAAGCAAATCAATGAGCTAACAGGAGGAGGTTGGAAATAGGATGCATGTTCTGTGCTAAAAATAAATGCCAAAGAGAAATTAGTCTGACTGCTCTCTGATGAAGACAGTTGACTTTTCCACTTCCTTTTTATCAGCAAACACTGAACCCGGGCCATTGCATTCCAGTGTGCTCCTTATCCCAACAAACTGATGTCTGTAGTGAGGATTTCTCTGGGAGAGCCCCACAGGCTTCCCTTTAATTAATTTCTATCTTTCAACTACCCTCTCTGATGCAGTATGACAGATTGAGCAAAGGTGGTGATTTCTGGAAGTCTTTGGAGTCCAACTTCCACTGAGGAAAAAGAATACCCAATGGATGACACAGAAGGACCTGCTGTTGCAGTTTGCATCTTCTGTCCTCAGGCAGGCTCTCTGGCCCTTCCTGCAGTTTGTCAGCTCTCCGACACAGAATCAGAAAACTAGCTGCTTCTAAGCGCTTCCAGTACCCAACTCAACAGAAGGAGTTTTAGGGAGCTGGGTCCTCTGGACTCTCTCACAGTTGAGAAAGTCCTCAGGCTTACTTGGCCCCTTCCATACCCACAACCTATCAACCTCCTAAACTCTTGTGGGGAGAGGAAGGACCCTGCAGCGGAGGGGAGAGTGGTACCTGCTCTATATGTGAGACCTACACATCTTCCTAGGTCTCTCTGACTTACTCCATTCTCCCCTTTCACACAGGGCTATGGGCCTGACATCTGGGCGACAGATCTCACAGTGCCAAAGAGATCACTGCAAACCAGTATGTCTGGAAATCTCCATGGATATTCAAAGCCTACTCCATTCTTTCCTTTGTTCAGACCTTTCTCCTCATCTGGCAAGGGTACTGATGCTCCAGAGGCTGGAAACAGAAACAAGTGCATTCTGAGAACAGGCAAGTCCCTTCCATGCAGAGGACAACATCACACAAAAGCTTTGCATTATTAAATACTATTAAACTAGGTGTGGGGAGCAGTGCAAGCTGCAAGAGGCAAAGGGAGCCATTCACAGTTGGGCTGCTTTGAAAGCATCTCTGAAGTTTCAATGGAAGCAAAAGAATAAGCCTTTCTTCCCTTGAAGACCTTACTCTTGGATCTGCTTGTTCTCTCCAAGCAGTGTTTCTGAAAGCTTCACTGACTGGCTCTTCCATCAGTGCCAGTGGAGGCACACACTCCTGCCTCTTGGACCCAGGACTACCAACACTAAAGCATATAAGCTATCGCTGGAAGAGAGCAGGCAGGGGAAAAAGACAGCTGAGCTAATTCTGCTCCTTTGTACAAGCTATCAGTGACTTCCTGCAACAACTCTCCTGCTCATGGCTGGTGACAGGCTTTTCCTTACCCATCCTTTCTTCCTCTCAGCTCTGCCTTTCAACTTCCTGGAGGAGGCTCCGAAGTTTCTGCTGTCTATATCAGAACAGCAACTTGCACAAGCCAGGCAACTGAGGCATGACAGGGCAATTTAAATCTAAAAATAAACTAAATTTACACTCTGGAAGTTAATTCATATTTTACTCTCTAAAGCCTCAGTGGGCTTCTTGGTGAGATCCGTGAATGCAGCATTACCACAGGTAATCTAGGGGAGTTAATCAGGAGGAAACCAGGGAAGGTCAAGAAACTCAAGTGCCTGAAGGAAGATGAGAGCTTTCTGCTGGGAACTGTGAGCTGCTGGGACAGATGATATCTGCATGCTTTTGTGGTCAACTCTTCATTGAGTAGGAAGATATGGGGCACTTGCTGCTAAGTTTTAGCCCAGGCAAAAAGGAATCAAGCTGTGATTACAGCAAAAACCAAACAGAAGCTCTTTGGAACAATTTTATTTAATTAAATATTAATAAGTTTATACAGGAGCTATAAGCTAGGAGCACAATATTGAATGCAAATAATAAAGCATGAGCTTTACTTTATACAACAAGCTGGGGAACGTATTCCATTTGTTGGTATAAATTAGAATCAGGAAATGCAATATTACAATGTTCTCCATCACTGGAAGTTTTAAAATAAAAGATTGGGTGTTTTTCTGAAAGATACGTTCTACTTCTAACAGGAACTTCAGGGAAGTCCCAATGGCCTGTAATATGCAAGAGGTCAGATTAAAATGATATAATGGTCCCTTCTGGCTTATCCTCTGAGATTGTCCTCCACAACTCCCTTGTATGTGCTTCTGACGCATCAGCCCAGAATGTAGATGACAAAAAATCAGCCTATATAAAATACAATTTCAGGCATTTAATCTACCTCATGGAAAATTATCCAAAACTCCAATGCATAAAAACATCCAGCTAGATCAGAGCGGGCATGTTCGGAATTTTCTTATAGTTTCACTTCTCTGCAAGTCAGCAAGTATGTTATTGTTGTGAAACACCCTTTATGAAACTCGTGCTCTCCTGACAGACATTAAGATATCCATTAAATACTGTTTTCAAAACTTCAGATCTCCTTAACCACACAGACACCAAAGTTATCTTAAGAAAACAGTGTAGCTCAGCTTTCACTGGGGGCATTAACTATCTCATTTGGAGGCTGCAAAAACACAGGCACCCCTGGTATTCAACTGCAAGCTTCAGCATTAGGCTTTGACAAGTTAACCTATGGTACCACTTGAGTAGGTACAGCATGAATCCACACACTGCTCTTACCTTCTCAGGGTGCTAGGCATCATTTTGCTTTGAAGTCTGCTGTTTGCCCCAGCTACACATCTACGTATGTCTCAACAGGCCAAAAAGACCTAGATCCCAGTAAACAGCGTTTAGGATTATGGGAACCTTTTTGATATAAGAGCATTGTACTGAGATTTAGACACCATAAACTCACTTAAATTTATTCAGAGAGCTGCCCAATGCCTTTTTATTTTGAATAATGGTACTAGTATAAAATAGTAGACTAGTAAATTTTCCCCCTAAAAAATTATTTTTAGAAGAAAAATGGCTTTTTTGTCAAAGCAAACATTTCTGCAGCAAAAGTCCCTTTAACAAACCTCTTCCTTCCCCCTTTCCCTCTCCCCATCCCCCTAAAAAAAGAAAAACAAAAAAAAAAACCCTTTGGTTTTCAGCTGTTGAAAACATGAAAAATTTTAAAGATGAATTCTGACAAAAAATGAAACCTTTCTCCATTTTCATCTAAAGTTTTCAAGAGATCAGAAATGCTTCCCGAATAGCTCTAGCAAATAGTCTCTCTTTCCTACCCCAACTCCACAGAGTAAGGCGTTCCATACGGAACACTGATGAGCACTAGAAATGTTGTTTTCAGTTTGTTTGATACTTGCACTGAATATCGCATGTAATGGGCTGTGAAATACCCTCGCATGATGCTGCTAATAAAACACATTTTACCAATTAATGCTATATTTCTGTTTCAAATTCTATATCCTGTTAAAATACAAACTAAAAATATTTAAATATCAAATTATAAAAATGTTAATCATTAGATAATGCAAGATTAAGTATTTTTTCAACAATTGGGTTTTTTTTTTTTTATTTAAACTAAAATGTTGTGTTCCTGTTCATTTTGCAATATCCTGCCATTCCCCTCTTCCCTTTAGACAGTAATTACAGGACACAAATGTTAAGCCATGAAAGATATCTGTTGGAAGAAGCATCTGCTTTTTTGGCAAACTCCATAGCGTTGGTAGCACTGGAACTGTTGTGAGATTGTTTGTCACAGTGTTAGACCACAGATGCGTTTTCTGGCTCACATGAGAGCTGGCATGTCATTTTCTATTTATTCTATATTATTATTTTTTTTTTTATATATATATATATATATATATATATATATATATATAAATTTTAAACACTGAAGAACTTGTGCATGTCTGTGTATACGGGAATCAAGTCCTATTAAAAACACATTGTATGTGACTGTAAGTCTGCTGTGTCTGCTGCTTGTTACACTTAGCATAACTGTCTCACTGTTACTATGTGCACACACCACCCCAATCTTAAAATTAGAATGTAATCTCTTTGGGTAAGGACCAACTTTTTGTTATGTATGTGTCCTGTACTTAACACATAGCTCCCCTGCCCCTTCCTCATTCCTGAGCAAAGCCTTTAGGCACTACAAATAATTATTACATGATGGTTTAAAAGGAGGTGGCACATTGCTATGGATGTCTCAGTCTACACAACTCATTTGGATACTGTCTACAAAGTCAGCATTAATTCTATATGCTTTCTGTTGCTTGAACATGCAGCTTTGTATTTAAGCTTCATAAATACAATCTTACACATGGCAAGTCACAGTCGCTCTAAAATCAGTACTTACGCCATTCACTTAATTTACATTATGTGTAATTCTGGATATACTTCCCAACAGCACATGGTTCTAGCTATTTCCAGCATTTACAAGAATAGCTCTGTTGGCATGGCCCCTTCACATAAATGCAGTGTATACCTACTGTAGGAGCTTTTCTTATCTGTATAGGAATACCACCTCCCTAGCTACACTGACAGAAGCACTCTTCCAGCAGCTTAGTTGTGTCTACACTGGGGATTTTGTTGGCATAACTGTGTCTGTCAGGAGTATGTTTTTTCCCCCCCCCCAGATCCTTGACCAACATAGCTAGGCCAATATAAGGTTTTAGTGTAGATCAAGCCTCAGAGACTGAATAAGACTTAGAGACTAATTACTGCACAGCTGCTAACATACAAATGTCAAATATAGGCTGACTACTATGTTAGTCAGCAGAGTGTTTAAAGTTATTACCATTTGTAAGAGGCCAATGGGACACCTAATATTCCACCCTGTTCTGGTGCCAGAATCACCCCATATCAAGAGTGAGTAGTCTGGTCTCATCCACGGGGGGGGGGGG
>NC_133778.1:47565367-47593379 GCF_003597395.2 Chelonoidis abingdonii | reverse complement strand
CCCCGTCTGACTGAAGCAGGGGTTTATATCCCATGACTGGAGTCAGGTGCTCTAATTAATCTAAAGCAAACCTTCCTCCCTTGGCAGGGAATAAGGCCCCCTGCTAAAACTCTTATGCTGCCCTCTGGCCATGCTGTATCACAATCCACAAAAGCAAATTTCCTCCACAGGAAGAGAGACAAACTGAAGAGAGACAAATAGAATATAAGCCTCTGAATATTATTGTAACACCATATAACATTTGCTGGTTTCCATTTTGGAGGGGGAGGGGTGGGAAGAGAGTGAGTTAGGTATGTGGAACTGACATCGCAGAATGCCCTGAAGCTTCCTACTTAAGGACTAGATTCTTATTTGGTGCAAATCAGCCTAGCGCCATTTACTTCACTGGTGCTGATTTATACTAGTTGAAAACATGACCCTGGTGCTTTTTGCAAATATCAGTAATGTACAATACCTATGGCTTGGAAAAGGCTAGTTAAGCTTTAGAAGTGTATTAAAATGAATACAAATTTGCAAGACAGCAACAACATGTGAGTTAGCTTCTATACAAAAGACTGAGGAATAAGTCCCACTTTGACTTACCTACTGATTTCTCGATTTCATTGTGACTATATGCAGTGTAAATAAGGCCACGTGTAAAATTTTCAAAAGTTCTTAAGTGCCTTAGAAACCTAAGTCCCATTTTTCAAAATTGACTCAGCCACTTGGAACGTAAGTCTTACTGCAAGACAATGGGACTTAAGAGTGTAAGCATCTAAGTTACTTTTAAAAATCAGACTTCGGTGCTCTTGAAACAAAATGTACTCATTGTGTATAACAGTGGTGGACAACCTGCAGCCCATCTGCGTAATCCACTGGCGGGCTAAGAGATAGTTTGTTTACACTGATTGTCTGCAGGGATGGCTGTTCGCTGCTTCCAGCATGTCCCTGCAGCCCGCATCAATTCCCACAGCTCCTCCTGGCTGGGAACGGCTAACTGCGGCCAATGGGAGCTGCAGGTGGCCATGCCTGTAGATGGTCAGTGTAAAACTGTCTTGTGGCCTGCCAGTGGATTACCCTGACAGGATGCGTCCTGGTCTATAGGGGGGCTTTTGGCACTGGGGTAGCTGCACCAATGTAAACCTTTGGTATAGATGTATGGCATCAGAGTAAACAATGACCTGCAGCTTATGCAGATGTAAGTTGCACAGGTGCAAATCAAGCTAGCAGTCTATACAAGGAATTTGTCTAGTGCAGACAAGGTCTTACAAAAGTGTTCTCACTGAACACAATACATTGTTTAGGATACCTCAGAAGGACAGCCAAAGTGAATTCTGTTTAAGCCTAGAGGTGGGAGAGAGAAGAGAACTTATCTCCGTAGTTTCAAAGGAGAGAACATGATTTAGAAGTGCAATTCCCAAATGTCTAGGCTGGGAAATCTGGCTAGACAGCAATGAGGAAAAGGAAAAGTGTGCTTCTCTGGGTTGCTTTCCCTTTTTAATAAGGAATATGTGCATGAGGACAACATCTTTGCTTTTTTGAGATCTATCTATCACAGCTGCTCAATCCTCTACTGAAGTTACGGTGTTCACTTGTAAGATGTTACAATAACCCCTTCTGCATTGAAACTCCTGGATTTGGGATGGGGGAAGGGGATACTTTAGGTTACACTGAACAATAACACATTTTCCTGAAAACAGGTATTATACAAAGGGTGAAGAAAATGATAAATTAAATGGTCTTACAAAGATTTCTATGAAAGGGATAGTCAATTTAAAAAATAGGAATTAAAAATCCCACACATTTTTGTCTGAAAAGATCTAATACCCACTGGTATTTTTAACTCCCAGGATTTCTGGAACTGAAAGAGGTTATAAGGGAACATATTCTTTTAATTTTTCCACTTTGTTTGCTTTGTGCATTTGGCAGCACTTTGTGTACCTAATCACTGAAATGCTCTGTGTAGCCAGTCAATTTCTCTTTGTGAGAATGACAAGGGAGAGACAAAACATTTTTAAAAACAGGAAAACGTGACGGTAAAACAAAACTGGCAGGGGGGTATAGGGGCAGGTGTAATAGCTGAAACTACTTTAAACACTATTTAAAAAAAAAAGTGTATACCTTATTTTGAGAGTTTCCCTTTAAGTATCAGCAAGTCCTACTTTCAATAAACAGATCCCATATTTGTGGCTGGTAACACCATTTTTATGTGCAGGTCAGGTGACCAGCGTTCTTTATTTCCACATCTACATGACAGTCTTGAATTGACATCCTAATTCATGTCCTGGTAGAATGGTAACCTACCCAAACTCCTGTTAAATCCAATAGCTGTTGGATCAGAAGGTGGCTTTATTTTTATTTAATGTTAGTTAGCTCAAGGACACTGGTACATGACTACCTACAGTGGCCCACCAGAGCAGTTAGGCTCCTGACATCAGCAAAAACCCTTATGGTCTGATATTCAAAGCTGCTAAGTATCTACAGCTCCAAATGACTTCAACAGAATTTGTGGGTTCTTAACACTTTTAAAAAATCAAGTCATTGGTGACTACCAGCTGAAAAGCATACAGCAAAGCATAGTCAGGGGGCTTACTCTCCCTTGCACTACATCAGTAAGAATAAAATTGATGGTCAGGGTCCACAGGTTTGAAGCAGCATTTCCATTTATCAAGATAATTTACTGAAATCATTATAGAAGTGGTAAGGATACTGTGAAATGCAATCAATCTGCATGCGCACAACCTTTTAAAACCTTTCGGTAATTTTCACATCTTCAAGTCACCAGTGTAGACTACAGAACGTATTAAGCACAATGACAAACTTTCTAAAGTCACCAATATAAAATGTAATATGCCAGCTTTTACTCAATGCAAAACACAGGGGGATACACAGGGACATAAAAACGAACAATATTTTACAGAACAGAACCAAAGCAAAAGTACATTCCCAGTCTACTTTTACACTTGCCAAGCTCTACACATAGAACAAGTTAAAAAGCACTGGTTGTCACAGTGTGGTTGTCCAAAGGACTCTACTAATGCCCCAAAGATGACACCCCTCCTGTAACTGCTGGTGGGGTTCCCCCAATAGGTTTAAACTAGTGCAATAGGAATGGACTTAAGTCTAGGTCCAAGGAGGTTTTGAAGAAGGAGATGGAGTTGTTGCAATGTCCTGGGCAAAGAATATTGAGGGAAAAAAAAAAAAAAAATCAGATCCTGACAAGGTTGTGGGATGGAAAGTGGACTTGTAGGGGAAGAGGGATCAGACGGGAGCTTTAGGCTTCGAACATCAGGAGTTAACAGTTCCGGGGTCTAGTACGAGAGCTGTTGTAATGTCAAAAAGTGTTAATACAGTTGGCCACATTCTGAGGTCTGGCCAAACTGTGCTTAGTGCATGCCTCAAGGTGGAAAACAAAGATGACTTTACATTACCATTAGGCTCCTCAATTCTAGGGCCAGCAGAGATTTGATTAAGCCTCCAGTGCAATTTTCACCCTACTGTCAACGGCCATTCTAGTAGCAGAAAAATCACTTGGCACCCTTTCCCCAGTTGAGCACCTTATCCCAGCAGCTTCAAAGTGGGGTGGCACAGAGCCAGCATAGGCATACTAAGGGAACCCCAACCTGGCCTGTTAAGCCAGCGTTATGTCCCCTTTATGCAGCTAGAGTGGCACAAAGGATTCTTGGCAATCTTAGAATCAGACCCATTTTAGGGACATACAGTGCAAAAGATTCGTAGTGACCTTAAAAATCAAGCTCATTATAGGAAACACAGACTTTAAATTGACACGTATACACTAATTTAAAGGTAGCAAATACATTTGATATTCATGTCTCCCAAACAGACCCACAGTTGAATTGTACCAAATGTTTTTCTTGTGGCTGATCATCATGAGTGGAAGGGAAAAATGCACACAGGGCATGAACACATCAACATACATGAACCCATGAAAGTACCACATATGGCAACACTGACTTGTTTGAAAAAAATTGCATAAAAATAAAGCTGCAACACAGGGAAAAGATTAAACGGGAATTTAAAAAACATTTGTTTAAAAATAGTACTTGTAAATTCACATAAAAAAAATGATTATATGTGGAGGTATTTTTAGCAAGAGCTTGACCCTTATCAGAATCAACTAACATCAGAATAATTTCCTTTACAAGTGACATCTTCCATTCTGAAGTTCTCACTGTCATATAACAGTTGTGTTTTACTCTACACTTCCTGTTATCCTTGACATCAGAAGTTATGGCAATTATACAGTGGTAGTAGAGGTGGCACATCCATTCTAAACCCCTAACACAGTATGTCTCATCTGGTGGTACATATACTTAGAGGTCTTCCGGGGGTACCCAATTCGTCTAGATCAGTGTTTCTCAACCCAGTTTTAGCAGCCTCAAGAGTGGTCATGGGATGGGTTTATGGGGTCTTCAAATGGAGGGCTGGCATTAGGAGGTGGTAAGCAGGGTAACTGCCCCATGTCATAGCTGAAGCTAAGTTACATGTTTCAGCCCCAGGAGGCAGAGTTCAGCCTTCAGACAAGGGTCACAAGTGCAAAACAGGCTCAGTCTCTCACTGAAATGCAAGTACAATACTTATATTCCAAGGGATAGATTTTATAATTATATGCTAAAATTAGAAAGTAAGCAATTTTTCAGTAATAGTGTGTGCTGTGACACTTTTGTATTTTTATGTCTGAGTCTATAAGCAGGTAGTTTTTAAGTGAGATGAAACTGGGGGTAGTCAGCACAAGTCAGACTCCTGAAAGAGGCACAGTCGTCCAGAAAAGTTGAGAACCACTGCCGTAACTTATTCCCAACAATTTGCCTTTGGGGCTGAAACTTCATTTTTTGCCTGAGCCCAGAGATAGATATAGATATAGATATATTTAAAGCAGTGATGATGAAACAGACATTTTTTAGTTATTGAAGTATAAAAATGGTTTAAAGTTATTAGGAACATTGTTCAGATGTTTGGAGCTCAAAATAACTGAAATTGCCTTGTCTTAAAACTAAGTGTTGGCGTACACTTAGTCCAGAATTATTAACATATCCTTCACACGAACAAATCTGGATCTGAAATAAAATTATGAGCGTTCAACAAGAGCAGGACACTGCTCTTCAGTGCATGCTCAAGTCAATACATAGAACCCAAAATGCTGCAGGGATGGATGTGTGATAGTACAGTCAATCATTTTCATAGCCATTGCTGAGCACAGTCTATATCAAAAGTAGAACAACAACAAAGTTAGATCCGAAAACCTTTCCAAATATTATTTAATGTACGTAAAGCACTAGAGGGTCAAGATCCTCAGTTGGTGTAAACTGATGTAGCTCTACTTAAGTTAATGGAGCTATACTGATTTACGCTAGATGTGGGTCTGGTCCTATTAGTGCTAAATAAATACAATTATTATACAGCTCCACTATAATCACAGAGTGCCACAACAGCAACCACTGTACTAACATGTGCAGACAGTTGGCCAGGATACTAGCACTATTGCTGGCATCACAGCTGGTGCACATAAGCCCAGCACCTGCTTAAAACAGTGTTCTGTTGTGGGGTGGGAGTACACTTCACTCCATCTCTGCTTCCCCCTCCCTGCCGTGACACCAGTTTCCTGTCAAACACATGCAAAAAAACCAAAACTGCTCGAAGTGGCCACTGAGCCTGCCTCAGCTGTACTTTTACCTGCGGTGCTCTGTTCCTTGATACATCAGCACTGCTTAGAAATCCTGTCCCTAAACAGGGCAGGAAGTCATTGATGGGGCCCTGGATTATAGAGGAAAATTCAAGAATGTATTTGTCAAATATAGTAAAGGGGATCTGCTTCCAGATAGTCCATGAGTGGATAGATGCTAAATGACAATTATTCACTCAGCTGTAGTCACATTATTATAGTCACTTCCACTGTATGTAAACTCTAAACTCAGTCCTGGAATACCAGATAAGAACTGCTCAACTTCATTTTCCTATAGCAATAATCCTATCTTTTCAACATGACAACCTGTGTAACTGTTGAATGCTTAATGTTTATAACCAATTCTAATAATAATTTACAAGTGCATCCCAAATAAGTAAATGATTATGAAGCCACATTACCTTGAAATTGAAAGATTAGGGGATGGATCCATAAGAGGATAAACTGTGAGTTTGAGTATCTCTGATTTCATTGGTTTCATAAGCTATGTAATGTTGGGCCCATTCAGTATTTGGAAAGGCGACATCAAGGGGGAAAAGGAGTTAACGAAACATACAGGTTCATAAGTTTTAATGCCTTTGTGATCACATAGTTAGACCTCCTGCATAATAGTAGGTGAAATCCTAGAGCCTGTAACTCCTGCATTACGACCAATAATTTGTGACTGAATTAAGTATATTTCATACATAAAACTTTTGCTTACTAGACAGAAATAGGACTCCTGCTGAAAGAAACATACTTTCTCCTTT
This sequence comes from Chelonoidis abingdonii, assembly GCF_003597395.2. Lineage (NCBI taxonomy): Eukaryota > Metazoa > Chordata > Testudines > Testudinidae > Chelonoidis > Chelonoidis abingdonii. Next base: position 47,586,947 of record NC_133778.1, on the reverse strand, counting down.
AACTGAATAAGCAAACTACAAACTTGGGCACTGGTGTCACCAGTCCAGTTTCTTACTGGAACACATTTATTATAAACAAATATTATCCTCATTTGGGGGCAAATCCCAATTACTTTACTAACACGAGTATTCCCCTGGATGTTAATGAGACTACTCCTGTATGTATGGCAGGCAATATTTGAACATTGAATTTAGTCACTTGGATTCTGAACTGTGCACATGAAGCTTTATGACTAATTTATTCTTGCAACAATGCATACATATATATTTATGGCCACGATTACACTTGGATGCTGAACCAATTAATTTAAAAAACTTTCGGGGTGTGGAGAGAGTCTTTGTAGAGCTAATAATTCCAGGTTATTCCAGATGGGAGGTGTCATCCTCTCACTCCCAAGTTTTTTGGGGGGGGTGAGGGGGGTAGGAGGAGAGAGGGCTGGGGCATAGTTGGCTGAATGGAATATCTTCAAATCATTCCTACCCATTTTACAGACTCAAATACTCAGATAAAATGAGTGCATTTAAAAAAACATACACTAGTAGTGAAATACACTATATATAATGTATATCTTTATAAAAGCAACAATGATGTTAATAAAAGGCTACATTAGAACTGAGATCACACAAGGTCAGGAACTTTGAAAGAGTGGAGTCCACAGCAAGAAGAGGTTACTCAGTTTGTGCAGTAACTGCAGTTCTTCAAGATGTGTCCCCCTATGGGTGAGCCATCTCAGGCGCACATGCAACTTGAGCCCTGTATCAGAGATTTTTCCACTAGCGGTGCCCGTTCGACCCAGACATGATGTACGAGTGAACTGCTCTCAGTTCCTTCTCCAGCTAAATGTCTCCACAGAGTGCAGTCCAAAGCAGAGGGGAAGGAGGGTGGGTTGTGGAGCACCCATAGGGGGACACACCTTGAAGAACTGCAGTTACTGCACACGGTGAGTAACTCCTCTACTTCTCTGAGTAGTGTCCCTATGGGTTGTCCACTTCAGGTGACTTCTAAGCAGTTTCTCCAGAGGGAGAAGAAGTGGTCTCTGAGAAAAGGCTACAATTGTCAAATTGGAGGTCCTCAATGACATTCTGTACTGCTCTCAGAAACCCCAGGAGATGGAGCTATGATGCCCTGGGCATAACTACTGCCAGGGAAATGGACCTGGCGGCAGCGTCTGCAGCATTCACGGATGCCTGAAGAGCCGTCCTAGCCAATAATTAGCCCTCTGAAATGATGGATTGGAATTGCCCCCTCTGTTCCTGTGCCACGTGTTCAATAAAGGCTGTCAGTCTATTCTACTTTGTGAAACTGAATTTGGCCATTACCGCCTGATAATTTGCAATTGTGCACTGCAGAATTACGTAGATGGTGAGAAGACAAAAAATCAGAGTCCTTAGGGGGAAACGTAATACTTTTTAATCTACCCCTTTGCACACTGATGGAATAGTAGCAGGTGCTTGCCACACAATTTTACCTGGATCCAGGACTGCCTTACTGATGGACATGCCACCCTTAAGTGTGTTGTTGACTGTAGGACAGCCAACATTTCATGTTGTGAATCTTTGACCTCTTCCAGTAGAATTTGAAGAGAGTGACAGCTATCCTCTTTATGAGGTCTTGCACTTGCTGAAAATTGTTGGCCGTGGACGGTGGTGGAGGCACAACTGCTTTTTTCTGAGGCGGCTGGTTGTGGAGGAGAGGACTGAAAAACCCTAGTGTCCCTTTAGATGGTACCAGTGATCTGGAGAATTGCTGTTGGTAAGCAGCTAAAGGATCCCAGTTTGGCTGTGAGGGGAGGAGGGAAGAGGCATACAGGAGAGGTGGCAGCATGCAGGGTTGGTTCTACCATCCTTGATGATGGTCATTATCTTTTCTGTAACTGTCAACGAATGGGTTCCTGACAGCACATGTTGGGGAACCCTGGACTGAAATAGAAAAGACTGATTGGAAGTCCCCTTCATCATCCTCATCCAGTCAAAGAGCCCCCAGAGAAAAGGATGAAGAGTCCTGCAGAATGGGGGACAGTAGCAGGCTGGAAACTGAGGTCTTGGTACCTAGAGACGCTTCATACCCATGAGGAGCAAGGATTCAGGCTCATCTGATATGGACGGGTTCCTTGTGTATCAACACTCTTACGGTACTGAGTAGGGAATTGGTACTGACACGGTAGAAGAAATGCAGTAGCTGAAGCTGATGATGTCGTCAAGTCCCCCCCAACACACACACACACTGCCCCGTGATGGTGTCTGGCACCATTGCTTGCTCTGTACTGAGGGTATCAAATTGGTAGGTGCAGAGTGAGGTATTGAGCCTGCTGGTACTAGAAAGGGTCGCTTACCCTTCTTGCCCCGACAGAGGGTACTGAAGCCCTGTCAGAGCTATGTCTCTCCCTCAACCTGCAGGGCTTTCCAGCTCCATTGGTATCAGTGGAGGAGTCCTTTGACTCAATGGTACTGAGCCAAGAGGCAGAGGCTGTAGATCTTGTAGGGTACCTGGGCTTTTACAAAGCAAGCTCCTTCAGAGGAGACTCCATACTTCTCTTTTTGGGAGCCACTCAGAAGCCTCCATTGATCTCCCCCTTCTCAGGGGAAGCCTGCACCCAAGTAGATGGGGAGCTGAATTTGTCCGGAGATAGATGTACAAGGGCAGTCTTCTAACCTGACTCAGACACTGGTTGAGTGCTCCATCATTAACAGTCTCAGCTTAATCTCCTTGTTCTTCCTTGCCTTCAACTTGAGGGGTAGGCAGAAATTGCACTTCTAGGAGACATGGGACTCTTCCAAACAATGAACATACTTAGCGTAGCCATCATGTACTGGGATAGCCTCTTGGCAGCACAGGCTGCATGTGAAGCCTGGTCAGCCAGGCATGGCCCTGCAGGAAGACAAGGCTTCCCAAAGAAAGAGAGGAGAACAAACAAAAACAAACAATCCTCTCACTGTTAACACTTATGTAATAAATATAACTACTGAGGCTGTCAAGCAAATAAAAAAATTAATTGCGTGATTAATCACACTGTTAGCCAATAATAGAATAAATATTTTTGGATGTCTTCTACATTTTCAAATAGATTGATTTAAACTACAACACAGAATACGAAGTGTACAATGCTCACTTTATATTTATTTTTGATTACAAGTATTTGTACTGTTAAAAACCAGAAATAGTATTTTTTCAATTCACCTAAGTACTATAGTGCAATCTCTTTATCATGAAAGTTGAACTTACAAATGTAGAATTATGTACAAAAAACCCTGCATTCAAAAATCAAACAATGTGAAGTTTTAAAGCTTCAAGTCCACTGAGTCCTATTTCTTGTTCAGCCAATCTCTCAGACAAACAAGTTTGTTTACATTTCCAGGAGATAATGCTGCCCGCTTTTTGTTTACAGTGTTACCTGAAAGTGAGAACAGGCATTGGCATGGCACTTCTGTAGCCGGCACTGCAAGGTATTTACATGCCAGACAGGTTAACATTTGTATGCCCCTTCATTCTTCGGCCACCATTCCAGGGGACATACTTCAATGCTGATAATGCTCGTTAAAAAAAAAATTGTGTGCCAATTAAATTTGTGACTGAACTCCTTGGGGGAGAATCGTATCTCCCCATCTCTGTTTTACTTGCATTCTGCCACATATTTCATGTTATAGCAGTCTTGGATGATGACCCAGCACACATTCATTTTAAGAACCCTTTCACTGCAGATCTGAGAAAATGCAAAGAAGGTACCAATGTGAGATTTCTGAAGATAGCTACAGCACTCAACCCAAGATTTAAGAATCTGAAGTGCCTTCCAAAATCTGATCGGGACGAGGTGTGAAGCATGCTTTCAGAATTCTTAAAAGAGAAGTCTTAAAAGAGAAACTACAAAACCCGAACCACCAGATAATGAAAATGAACATGCATCAGTTTGTACTAAAAACAACTAATGATACTAACAAAACAAACTATGAAAAGAACATGAAAGAGCGGAGGCACACTTGAAGTAGGCATGCTAGAGATTCATCTCAGGCTGAGGCAGTAGAGAAGGAACTGCATGCGGTTCACCTGTGCATCCCTATAAAGACTCAGCGTCCAGCATGAGGAGGTATAGGCAGGGCTGGCTGTAGGGCGATTCCCCCAGTTCCCGGGAATTGGGCCCTGCCTAAGAGGTCCCCACACCTCCCACCGGAAACAGCAGCAACTGATTGAGCTACCACCAAATTGCTGCCGCTATCTTTGGTGGCAGCTCAATTGCTGCAGCTGTCTGCGGCATTTCTGTGGCAGCTCTTTCGAATTGGGCCCTGCACGTCCTAAAGTCGGCCCTGGATATAGGCCAAAGAGGCACTGGAGATTTTTACCACTATCAATCAAGGGCTAGAGAGATACCTGTGCACCTGAAATGGAGAGTCCACAGACCTAACCGGAAGAAGAACTGAAATAAATAAATCTACCCTACTGCACACTTTCTATATGAATTCATAAAGAATCTGAAAGCCTCCTGCAACTGGACCAACCACCCTCAGCTCTCACTGACTGCAGCAAGAGCACCTTGCAAAATTGAGCTTTCTATCTGTGTTGTGGGCAATAAAGAGAGAGAGAGAGAGAGCGCGAGCTGGGGAGACCATACTTCTGGCATTTGTTCTATTAACATTTCAGACTTTGCATTGAAGTAATGCCTGACTTTATTTCCCCCTAAGCTTTTTACCTTGTATTAAACATCCATAATCCCATGGTAAGTAGATCAAACTGTGGAATATTTGAAGCAGCTCCCCAGGTCACCACATACAACAAATGAAAAAATACTGCTCTATTAGTGTTATACTGTATTCTCTTGTGTACTAGCACTTTTAATAAGTTCAAATCAATGAAAATATTATACAGTGAATTATGATTCTGCATTCTTTTCCATGAAAGCTTCCCAACTTTTTAACATGTTTGAAGTTTTTAAACACTCAAACAAGTTAAACTGTAGTTTTGATTCCTTCTAAAGTTTTGCCTAAATTTGGAACATATTTTGAGACCAATTGACTTTATGCCAAGACTAAGACCAGGCCTATACTTTAATTAAACCAGTGCAACTCTGTGTAAAGTAGTGTTAAATCCATGGAGTTAACCAGTGAAAACTCCTGTATAGACACACAAACTGATTGAAACCGCGTTTACATTATTTTAGCATAAGTTAGTGGCACAAGCTAAATCAATAAACCAATTTAAAAATTGGCTTCTAAGAGCAACCACACAGGAGTTTACACTGGTTTAAAGTAAAATCTACTAGAAACAATAGTGAAACGTGCAAGTTGTGTGTAGATAAGCCCTAAAATTTGAGTTTAAAACAGTGCTAGTTTAAGTTCTCTGCCTAGCTAACACATGGCTCTCCCACCACTCTTCTCCTCTCTCTATTTGTAACTCATCCGTTCCCTTTCCTGTTGCATCAGGAAACTCTAAATACAGTGGCTTCTGCAGGGCGCTGTTATAATTACCACAGTGTACTGCAACTGTGAAACTTATGCAAAGTATGTAACAACTACTTCAATAAGCTAGAACAGACAGAATTTAATGTGGTTATTTTGGCTTTCTAGAAATCCTTTCTGACTAACAGTTCACCAAGAATGAAAATGATACTTTTTGGAAAATATTTAATTTGGCATAAAAATTTTAAGACATAACATTTCCCCCTAAGCAGCTCTCATTATAAAATAAAAGCCTCTGCTTTACAGACCACTAAAAACTTTCATAAGAATTGAAGACAGTGAGCTCTAAAGGAATGCTAGTACAAAGTTCCTAGTCCCCATGACCTTTTATAACTTTTGTTTTATCCTGTTTCTCAAAACAAATCTAGACCAATAACAGAATCTTTAGAGCTGTGAAAAATGCACTCACCAGTACAAAAGAGATGTATTAGCAACAGCTACCATTTTCACCAACTCCTGTGAAAACATATTTTAACCACCTTCTGAGGATTTTATTTACTTGACTTTAGTTCTGTGGTGATAAACCCTGTCAAGCCTCTGGAAAAGGTCCCTCCACACCCACTGAGTAATCCTGGTTTAAAGTTAACACATTTCAGAAAATGTAGTAAAATCAAGCATTCTTCAGAGTTGAACATCTGCCATTTCTTTTTTGAAACTTTCAAGACAAAACATACACTTCTGTCTTCTCCCATTAAGGAAATATATTTTACTTGCACACACATATATATATTACGCACATAAATATACATATACACACACTTTAAAACAATTACGCATTCAAACAAATAGACAAAAGGATGATCCAGCAATCTGTAAGAAATCTTAAACAGCAATTTCAAATATTTCAAAATACATTAAACAATCACTTTTTCAAATCTATAATGTCGTACCTGACTGGTTAGGGTGCTTCCTTTTATTTTCTTTCATTCAAGTTTGTACTATACTTATAGAAACTCACTGATTGTTTATGCTTGAGAGATCAGATTTGCTCAGTGCTATACAAACATCTTTGTAAAACATTACAAAAAAATACTAAATGTGAGATTTCTCTAAACTGATGTTTAATGGAAAGCTGAGAGTTTGGTTAAGTCCATGTAAGGTCATTAATGTCAAACATATTTCATATGCAACTGATCAGGTCAATGCAAGGAATAAAATAAAACAAGTCTTATCAATTTGAAAAAAACTGTTTAATCATAATACAGCAAGCTAACAGTTAGACCAAATACACTTTCAGTTTATCTTTCTCCAATCCCTCCCCCATACATGAGCATTCATAGAACAGTATTGTGTAAGAACTATTACCGAGATTTTTCTACAGAATTTCATGCTCTAAATTCTGACCATGCCAGTTACACTCCTTGATCCCATAAATTAATGAGGTCACTTGACATACAGGTTTACAAAAAAGAAAACTGAAGCAAGAGGACAAAAAACCCCACGGAGCTGTCAAATGGTATATAGGATTACAGGTATAGCATCTTGATACTTTAAACCCATCATCCTGAAAGTGAAACATTTTTTAACTGAGGCCTGGTCTACATGTGGTGGTGGTGGGGAGAATCGATCTAAGATATGCAATAAGAATAGCGTAGCTGAAGTCAATGCATCTTAGATCGACTTACTTCGCGCCAAGGACGCGGGATCGATGACCGCTGCTCCCCCATCAACTCCGCTTCTGCCTCTCACCCTGGTGGAGTTCCGGAGTTGACGGGGAGCGTGTTCGGGGATTGATCTAGAGGGGACGTGATACATCGATCCCTGGTAGATCGATCCTGCCGATCCAGCGGGTAGTGTAGACATACCCTGAGACTAGCAATGGTTCGCTTCATTTAAACATTTTCTAAATGCCAGTTTTATCTTCAAACTCCAAGAAAACCCTGTCTATGACATAGAAATTGCTGTGAACAGAGCTACATGAAAGGATTAATCAACAGCATTGTATGTCAGTCTCTAAACAAGGCCAAACACTGAATCAGAGTTAGATTCCTCACGAGCAGTTACACCCAGTTAATCTGCTTGAAAGCAGCAAACTATGTAAATCTACTTATACTGACGAGATAAAACATTACACTCATCAAAATGTAACAGGAACCATTGTTACCAGGCAAAACTGTTAAAAATAAATTAAAAAAAAAATCACTGGGCTTTCTTACAGCAGCACAGATACTGATCCAGCATCTACTGGTGAGACTCAATGGTTACTTCATCCTAAACCTAAATAGCTACTTGCTCTGGCCCCCAAAACCCAGAGGAGATGAGGAAAAGTGGGCTGGGCTGAACACAGTTATTTAAAATCCCAAATCAAATGTCTACAGCAGCTCTACAGATACAAAGAGCAGATGGAAGGGAGGAGACCCAATTTTCCATCATATTGGCATTACACAGGCGTAAATCTGTTTACTTCATTGTTGCTACCTTAGATTTACATGGGCATAACTGAAAGGGGAAAATTCAGGCTCCCTAGATACGTACGTTGTAAAGAAGAGAGATCTAAAAGAGTCTACAGCAGAGGGTGAAGAGGTATACCACTTTTTATAGACTCTTCACAGTAAACAGAATATCCTCCTTTAAAAAGAAGAGTAAAAATATTAGACTGTATTTAGCCACTTTCACATAGCACATATGATCACAACCGTTTTGACAAGAAACTACTGAAGGATAAAACCAACTGGAATAGGCAATGCATTGTCCACAATCTTCAGCCAGACTTGAACTTGCATTCTGTTTTTGTCAGGGCATTACCTGCCAAGTTACTACTCACTTCTGCAGCTTCAAACTTTGACATGATCTCAGTAGGAGCATTTTTAATGTGCTCGTCTGTCCGCAGTGCAGGCGAATCCTATTTAACACAGATGACTTCAGAGACCAGAGCTTGCTGCTCACCCTAACACTATAGAAGAGGAAAAGATTAGGCACCATCCACCTCTTTCTGACCTGAAAATGAAGTAGCTGACTGGCTCCTAGGAGCCTGAGTACACAGAGAGCTAGAAACAGATAGCAAGCATAGTACTATAATCGCAGATTCCTTTGTAAAATGAATATTACTTTTGGCAACAAATAGATGATGTCAGTGAAATCCTGGCCCCATTGAAACCATTGGGATTTTTGCCATGGAATACAATGAGGCAAAATTATATTGTAATTCCTTCCCACTGAAGCTGACAGCGTACTTCTTGCCGTTTGCTGATAGATTGCAGTCAACTTTCAGTCACAATCTGGCACTAACCAGAAATTTTGACAGAAAAAACAGATTTTATCAAAGATTCAGGATTCTATTAACATCTTACACCATTCTGCTACCACTTATAAACACATTATAATTAAAAAGCCAGCATGGGCTATCCCAGAATATTTACTTTTCATTTTTTTAATTCTATTAATGTCTTATCTGGCTCATATACTGGATACCCCCTTTTAACATAGAAGAAAACCAGCCTCTTTGAATAAAATACAAATACAATTTTTTTGAAAATGGATTAGAGTTAACTGTGCATGAATAAATCTACTTGATATCAAATGGAGGGTTAGACTCTCATCCTGTGACACTAATTCGTCCATGCAGTTGAAGTCTCAATGAAAATGAAATCACCAGGTCACTCTTATTCCCGAAGAAGTCAATAGCAGTTTTACACAGACTTCAATGGGAAAAGGCTCAAACCCCAGCTCCCTATGTTAGGAAATGTTTGAATAGAGAACGGCTAAACACTTAACACTAAAGAAATCTCTGGTACCCGGGGTCTCAGGACTACATAATACCCATGCATTCATCTCCTCCTCTGCTACTGAAAAAGAAAACAAAAAGTCTGTTTGTTTTTCTAATTCAGTCAGGCCTTTTAGTCTTTGAATCTAAAGAGTGCACTATGAAAAGAAGAGCATCTTATCAGCATGCTCCAGACCAGCAGGCTAACTCAAATCCTTGCACAAAACATACAACCCTTCAGTAAAAAGGCCTCACCCTTAGAGTTTTCCTCCCTATTTCCTTGCTAACACCCTGTTGCATGCTAACAAACAAATGAACACACCAGACTCTAAGGTGTCTTACTTAACTATCCTTTCAGGTAATGTAAGAAAATAGTGTCTAATACATTGGGTTCCTTTTCAAAGTATTCAGACACACAATACAAGAGCTGCACTATGGTTGTATCTGAGGGATTTAAAAAAAACAAAAACAAAAACAAAAAAAAAACCCACCCAATAATCATATTTTATTACATATAGACACACACTTCAAATGCAAGATGCAATGATAATGACACATTGTTGGGTGTCACCTGCAGAATGTTGTTGAGATATCATCATAAATGGTTTGTATTGTAAAGATGTTTCTTTAAAATGGAAGAAGAGAGCAGCAAATTATGAAAGCTCACTTAAACTCCAAGATAAACCTGATGTACGCTATCAGAGGGCTAGCCGTGTTAGTCTAGATGTCTAAAAAGCAACAAAGAGTCCTGTGGCACCTTATAAATTAACAGATGTATTGAAACATAAGCTTTCGCGGGTGAATACCCACTTTGTCAGATGCACGCATGTACACTGTTGCACGGGTTAATTATCATAATCCTAATCATTCACATGCTTACTTATCAGAGAAACATACATGAATTTGAATTTAATTTTTTTTAAAATTAAAATCAATAATTCCATGAAACCTTGTAGCAAAGTGACACTCCATTACAACGTGATGTAATCTGATATTTCTATCTTTAATGCATCCCAACTTCAGACAGAATTGACAATGCCTCCTGCACCATTATGATGATAAAATAATGTGTTTCCCTGCTAAGGGGGGGGGGGCAGACTCAAAAGGTGATGTGTTTCTCCCTCCCCAACCCACAAGAAAATAAATGACAGTGTGTGGTGGCGGTGAGTGAGTTGATTGGTTTTTTTTCTGTCAACCAAGCATCTTGCTACTGACTTCTAATCCATTAACCTTTTCTACTACACAAGCACAGGGTCCTCACTTTTTCTGACAAACCTGAAGCACATGAGTTTTGTTAGTTTGTTTGGTCAAAGTTTAATGAAAACTGGTCTGTTTTGTAATAAATACTAGTGTGACAAAGCCAATACTAAAAATCAAAAACAGGAAACAGTTTTCCAAGTCTCTCCCACCCCCATTGCAGCAGAGGATGTTGGTCTAACCATTCCAGCTGTTTTCAAAACTTAAGATGCTAAAATGTTCGTTTCAAAACAGTTCCATAGATGTGAATGATTCAAGTTTATCAAAACTATCTGTCTGCTCATAAAATGTCACAGGATTTCCCTTGTACTGCTAGGGGGACCGAGAGGGGGGTGGGGAGAGGTGAAGTTCAGCGGCGACAGCAGAGGTTTTTTTTGGAGGGTGTGGGGTTTTTTGTTTGTTTTGAAAGCTAGTTCGTCCTTTTTGTTATTTTATCAGAAAAGAAAACAAAAATTCAGCCTGAAGTTTCGATTTTCAATGCATGTTACAACTTCACTCCTTAAAAAAACCAAAACGTGTTGCAGAGCTCAGCAAAGCCAGGGCTCCCTGGGCGGTACACAACACGCCCCTCCACTGCTAAGGCCACCCGGCTGAAGTCGCCTGACCGACACCAGATCGCCTCTCTTTCGGGCACTCGGCAAGGTCCCCACCACGCAGCCTCGAAGAGGGGACTCTCGCTCGGTACAAGCCAGCGGGACGGGCGCAGCTGAGCGCCAAGAGACTAGAAGTTAGTTACAGCCCCTGCCACCCACACCTCCCCACCGCCCGAGACGTACCCACTCCTCCCCCTCCCGGGGGGGAGGGGGAGCGCTGCTCTCTTACCTGTTTCCTATAGGGAGTCCTGCTGCCGCCCGCCGGGTTACTGCTGCTATTGGGGAAAATCATCGCCCCGCCTAAGCCCCAGCTTCCCCTCGGGATGGGCAGCAAGTTTTGTGCCAACTTGCGCGCAGGGGCGGCTGCGGTGCGGGGCGAGGTGCCTCCTCCCTCCCCGACGGCGGCGGCTGCCTCCAAGCCGCAGTTCTGCGCACGACGACGCCTCTCTCCCCCTTCCGCTCCGGGGAGCAGCCGCGCAGCGCCTACCGTATGAGCAGCAGCAGCCGCGACCGAAGAGAGTTCATTGATCTGGCGGCAGCAGCGGGCACTTCCCCAGCAGCAGCAGAGCCGATCCCACCTACCAGCGGCCTCAACCACCGCCCAGAGAGAGCAGCGCCGCAGGAGACAGCCCACAGCAGGCTCTGCGCCCGGCCCCTGCGCCCGGCCTGCCCAGCACGCCGCCGCCTCCTGCCCTGGCCGCTTTGCTCTGCGCAAGGGCGCTCGGCTGCCGCCCACTGCGCGGAACCCCGGAGGAGCAGCGGGTGGCCGCCCCTGTCCCGCCGAATGGTTGCTTCTGGCACCCGCATACCGCACATTCCACGGTGCAGCCAGCAGCTCTCTGCGCACCAGCGGCGGCAGCACTACGCCCCTGGGGTAGGCGCTCCGCGACCAGGCGAGCGCACCGGGGGTGTCGGCTCCGCTGCACCTGGGGAAGGGCCCGCATATGCAGCCAGATGAGGACTAGTCTAGCCCTTTAATCTGTAGGGCCAGCAGCAAAGTACCCCCCCCCCGCCCTCCTTCCCCTGGCTGGGCAAAGCTGCCCCTTCGATAAAGCTCTGCAGCCTGGCCCAGTCGCACAAATGGAGGGAGGGACAAAGCCAGAAGCGGCCACCCTAAGGGTCTGCATGCTCCACCTCTAGCCCAAGGTGGAAACCAGGCCCAAATCCACAATGGATCGAAACTCGTTAAATGGCTCAGGGGTCTGAAAACTAGCACCTGGACCTGAAATTTTGCAGTGGCTCAAACCAAAATTTTGGATCCAAACACCCCTAAACTTTGGGGCTAGAAGCCACCATGGTGGTGAGCCTGTCTAAAAACTTACATAGTAGAAATCTAGTTCAAAACTTTGCAGTTTGTGTACATCTCTTCAAATATGTGATTCCCTTTCCTACACATACACAGGCTCAGAAAGGGATTGCAAGTTTACTTTTCCAAAGGACCCCTGTTCCCTGTGTAGTCAATACCAGTTTTGCCAGTGATTGATTGTGCCTGTGTGAAATCTACTGGATTGTCCCTCATGGCTTGAAAGAACAAAAGTCATTAAGTCCAAAACCTAGCCTTATGGTCTGAGAGAGCTAGCACAGTTTTATGGAATTCATCCACCCTACCAGTCCCTCCAAATAATTTTTGTTGAAGTTTGAGGGAAATCCCATTCCGTTCTACCCCACTCTCCCAAAAAATAGAGGGCCTTGGGGAGTTTTGTAGTTACTGGAAAATTAGATTCCTAGCATTTATTGAGGGAAAGGGAGGCAAAGGCCTTCCAAATTTTAGATATGTTACTCAGAACTCTGAACCCTTTTTGTTGTGCCGCTATCATTGGTTACCACTGGTTTCATCTATAAAATAAAATTAAACTTTGTTCAACTCTGTAGTTTCATAGAGGTGACTCTGTAAGAGGACTTTCCAATGAGGACACCTAGTTCCAAGGTTTCCTTTGGTAATTTTTATTCTCTTCGATAGTAAGCACTCACTCCAAAAATGGATTAGGAACATGGATTGCTAGGAAGAAACAGATTTGCCACTTGGTTCACCATTGAAATGTTGAGCTGCATACCAAAACATCCATGCCAGCTCTATAGTGTTTGGTGCTAGTAGCAACTTGGAAAATGTCCACCTCTCTCAACCTTCAGTTACTTTTTGCAATAAGCAGTCACTAAACATTTTGGTGCCATAGCATTTTGATGCTCTAGACAAACAGCCTATTCTAGCACAGCCAACACTGAAAAAGCAGTGCCACTTGGCAGAACTGTTTTCTGTGTAACAGTAAACACCACCAAAACACACACAAACCCCCACACAGCACCTAAAAACTGAACTTATCCACAGTTACATTCCATGTTAAACCTGACCTTTGAATAACTGTTCAGAACTAGTCAAAAACCACTCCTGATGTGTGGTATGTGCACATGCTATCTTACTTCTGCATGCTTTGAATTAGTATTCCCAAGGGAAAAGAAGAACTGCACAATGCTGGCAGCACAGTCTTCGAATAGTCAACAAAAGTGAGAAAGATCTTCACGAATCCTCTACTCTTACAAAATGACTTTGGGAGTAGGAGACACCTGGAATTGATATCTTCCTCCTTCCCCCAGATGACAAAAACTTCTGAGGAACTTCAGTTTTCCCTTGTTCCCCACCCTTTCCCAATACACTTACAAAGGCAGGATGTAAACATTCCATATTCCATCACAGGTATTTTTTAAGGCACCAATCATTGTGGTACTTAGATACAATTACAGGAATTAAAAGATTTAAGAACATTTCAAAAGGGAACTCTAAAAGCAGGAACTCTGCACTTTCATCCCCAGGTTGCATTCTTTAGAGAGCATGTGGATTTCCCTCGTGGAGTCAGCATGCAGCATGTGTTTTTTCATGGACACTATATACTTTGTTTTTCTAATGTTTGTGGTATAAAACATGTAACATTAAACCATTCTGTGAAAATTTGAACAGAAAACATCACCCTCAAGGAGTATTTGTTTTATTTATGATTTTGTTTAAAGGAGATTTGCAATGGCATTTTCAGAGGAGAAAGTGTATTAGCCTTGATGTCCTGGCCAAAGTAGCATTCAGCCTACCAAAATTCTCCTTGCATATCCAAATCGATACAGTAATCTTCCTCAATTCTTGCCCTAAATTATGAAGTAGCCTTGCCTTGTGTGCTGTTAAACAATAGCTATATTCTACCCCAGAGCTGGCAGTGGCATTTTAGTGATGTAATGGTGGGTTAAGTGATTTCTGTGTCTGAGTATGCATGAGAGAGAGAGAGAGAGAGAGAAGACTAACAAGGCTTGACAGTATCTTCTGGAAAGAAAGATGTTATATATGTTTAAGATTTTACTATGCGCTTTCCCCGCATCTCTTCTAGGATAAAAGGATCATCACTTGTTTGCAAATAAGACTCTCAGTCTTACCCTGCTAAGAGTAAAAATATTGAAACAGGCTCTTTGAAATGTATACAGAAGTGGAAATGTAAATCACATTTGTCAAGGAAATTAATATTAATTGTGTTATAACAGATGTGAACATATGTGCTAGTATGCAGGCACCTTCCTGGTTAAAGTTATAAATATGCAATTCAGTTTGTTCCTGAGAGGAACTGGTAAGCATGGAGGTTCTAAAGGTACCTGGATTAATATTTTTACAGTTTCTTTAACTAGCAGGAGTTGCTCAGTCAAAAAAGGCAGCGGCTTGCAGAGCAGAACTAGTTACATTTTGTAGTTAAAATCTTCATGCATTGTATGTTTATTGTTCAGAGATAGTTAAAAGATGTGTATTCGTAGATAAATTAAGGCCAGATCTGAGTTGAGCATACCACCAGGGGATATCTGAACACCTAGACAGCAACAGGAAGCCTTCAAAGGAGCTAGAGAATATCTGGAAAACTTGGAAGCTTCCAAGTAATTACCATCAATCTCAGCAAACAGCAGATTGGTGAAACTCAACTCTTATGCTGTAAACAGTTCCACATACATAAATCACAGCTTCATGATTCAGATCAAATCCATGGTTTCTTACTGTAGACAAAGCTAAATAAACTCTGTAGAAACCCTCCATCAAGGGTCATTCACCGCTGTGGTGGAACAGGTAGTGTTTCTGCGTCCCTACAGGGTTCTGTTTTAGTAGGGTAACTTTAGTTTCCACTCAGGGCTTCTAGGAACCTAGTCTGGATGTGCTGAATTCATGCATTCTGCCAGCTGCCCTGGCCATGTCCCCTTGTGAGCCAGTGCCACCTGTATGGGGGGGAAGAGGGCTGCCTAACACACCCCTGCTGCAGGGAAGGTTATGAGCACTTACTACTCTCCCCTTCCAGTTAGGTCTTTCTACCATCATGGTCCTTTGTCACAGTATGTATCAATTTATGAAGCCCAGCCCACTGAGCAAAAGGATAAGATCTGTAATCAGTTCTGCAGTCAGTGCTGTTCCAAAGTTGTTTCTCCTTTGTAATTTAATTGACTTTATTCCACATATAATGAACAGTGACATCTAAATCTAAAAGTGAGTGTGCCATACTGACACAAAGGAATGCTCAGAGTCAATTTACCACACTGGGTAAAGATCTTCCAGTGTGTGACACAAAACAGGTCATTCAGGAGGATGCTGAGAAACAGAACAATGCATGAAAACAAACTGCATGTTAGGGGTGCTGAGCATTTCCTGGAGGGGAAATGCTGTCAAGGGAGCTGACAACATCACACAAAATCAGACTTTAACTTTAGCACTAAACTGTTAAGAGATGGAGCAAGAAAAGCATTTAAGATAATGGTCCATGGAATAAAGCAAACTAAATTACAAGGAAAGCTGCCTGAGAGACTGTTAAATAATCTCAGAATTAATTGCTTTTGTTTAAGCTTTATGTATCATAAGTTAAGTGTCCGGATGACCAAAAGTAAAAAATAAATCATATTTTGCTAAATAAGAAAGTGAGGGAGAGGTCAGCAGAACATGAAAGAAATTAAAGTCATGAACATGCAAAGCGTCTTCAATTCATAAACTACAAGATGACATTTTTCTTGGGAAAAGGAAGGACGTACTGAAGAAACAATGATTTCTGGAAAAAAAACGTACAAGTTACTAAGAGGCAGAAGAAAGATACACAAACAGAGAAAACTAAGAGAATGAGAAACAGTTGTTTAAGAACATATTCCTAACATTACAAAAATAGTCACAGGAATATATACAGAAGTCAAATAGTCAAAAGTAAGAATGCAACCTCCTGCCTACGTTCAAGAGCAAAAAGTAAAGACACATCAGACTCTTCAGGGAAACCATTTTCACCAGAGCTGACTCAAAACAGCTGCAGCAAGATATCCAGATTTAAATTTTGGAATTTGGTTTTTAAAAATCCGGTATCACGACTGATATCACCCCCATTCTTTGTTACCTTCACCTATTCAGAAATCCAATTCTAATCCCACCCTACCATTTCATCTCCTTTTTCAAAACAAGTTCTTCCTCTAGCGTAAATCTCTGATTCCCTCTCCCCTTTTTCCCATCTGTTCCACAGCTCTATTCTGTCTTTTCCCTGTAACTCTGTCTGAATAAAATTCACTCTTTTATTAATGCTGCCAAATTTAGTGTATGCGAAATGCTCTGGCCACTGAGTTGGTTCTTCTTTTGAAATTTCCCCTTAAAATCTACCTTTCCATTTTAATTTATGACTGACTTCTGTGTTTTGTGAAATGTTGTATGAAGGACATATTATAAAAGCAAATCACATGATAATAGGTAATTTTTCTGATTTTCTTCATTGATTATTAGTGCAAAGAATGTGACTATAATGAATGATACAATCTATTGTTAATACCATACTAGCACTTCGTAATATTATGGAATGTATTATTTATTTCTTGAAAGCCATGGTCAAGACATTACTTCATAAGAGCATTTCCACTGTCAAAACAAATGCCCCTTTGCTTATCATATGCTGTACATTCTGGGAAGTTTAAATCTGACAGATATTACTGTAATGCATTATAATACAACAGGAATCTAAGGAAGTTGCTTATATTTGACAAATCAGGTAACAACAACACAGGACAAAAACCAACCGCGGTTTGTGAAAATAACCAAAGTGACTCAAAAGAGCTGAACTCTGCCACTGGTATGATAATGATGCCAGACACTTGTTGGAACCTATAGAACAATACAGATTCTACAAACAGATGTCAGAATTACTGTAAAACAAAGTAATAAAGATGGAGTGAGAAGACAAAATATATAGGTAATATTAACCAGTAAAGCAGTGAAAACAGTGCAAGTTTATTACTTCATCAAGAATTGTATACACTTTAAGTAAGACTTAAAATATCCAGCTGCTCCGATATAATTATTTGAGTCACTATTTTGTACATTTAGGAAGGGAGGAGGAGTAGGTGGAGACAGGGAAAAGTTACCTACTACTTAACATTTTTAATGAAATGATAAATGATCTCTTGGAAATATTTGACTGTATGCATAATTATGAGTATGTTGAAACTAAGGATGATAATAAAAGAGAGAGAAAATCTGGAAATACTCAAACATACTTTGTAAAGCATCAAAATGAAGGTGTTCAATAAAGCAAAGCTTGGTTACATATGCTGATGCTCCAGAAGAGGATGGACCACGTGAACCAATATTTTTCTTCTACTACAAACTGGCAAGGTTTTATGTATTTCTTAGAAACTTCAGAAATAAGGAAAAGACAGAAAGAAATGCAAAGAAACCTACAATCCAAATGTGTTTGAAGATAAAGTAAATAGTCAGAAATACTAAAGAAAGGGAATGTTGTTTAGTGGTTAGAGTACGGAACTGAGAGTCAGTAAAACTTATGCATTTTATTCCCTTCTGCATCACTGTTTTCATATCTGGGACTGTGGACTGACATCAATGGGGTATTTCAGTGCTCAGAACGTCTGAAAATCCGACCCTAAATCTCTCTGTGGCTCAGTTTTCATATCTATAAAATTGGGAGAAGGCTTACCTGATTCACGGAGATATTGTGAAGATGTTTGTAAAGAACTCTGAACCCTTGAATGAAAGTTAAATATTATTAACTGAAACCAATTCTCTAATAAAACAATGAAGAAGACTGGCATAACTACATACATCCTATCATCATTGGTTGCCAAAATAGGTCATTATAAAAAGAGGAAACAGAGGCAGAAAAAGGAGTAACTTAAAATATGGCATAGCATACAAAAGAATAGCAAGCATGTGACAAACTGGAACATGGGACATTATTGCCATTAATGGCAACACTAGGCCACCAGTCCCAAGCTGTGTGCTTGCAGAGACCTTGAAGAAAATAAAGGGCAGAAGTTTCCTCTGTAACGTCCACTCTGGATAACTATCCCCTGTTCTGAACTTGCAAAAGATCCACATGGCAGACTGGAAAGAAGAATTTCCCCCTCCACAGATGATAGTATTCATGTTGATAGCTTAGATCAAAAACAAAAATCAAGACTCTTTCCCAACTATGCCTTTGTCTCAACACTGACTCTTGCTAATTTTTAAAACCATGATTTCAGAAAATGTTCCCTGGAATCAAGTACTGTTGTATTTGTTTGACATGCTGATTCTGCTCTTGGCCTCCAAGCTGCCAAGAAGGTATCTGTGAGTGTCTGCCACTGTGTGAAAAGAAGGAAGGCCATCAAACTCATTTCATAATCCACTGATCAACTAAAAACAAATTTTTGGCTACCACCATTCAGAGCTATCACTAGCAGTGAATTTCTTTACCATCCCCCCATACCCATTCACTACCTTAACTCCCATGACAAGAACTAAATATCAGTCCAACCAATAGTTCCAGCACCAATTGCCACTTTCAAAGATTGCATTTTTCCATTTATTATTCGGAGGTGCATGTTGTGCAGTAGACATAAGAAAACAAATTTCCATTTATGTGCAAAATTATTTACTGTGCTCCTCATTAGAGCCACCATTTCAATTCCTATCACTCTAAACTCCAAGGTGAATATTTATCTTCAATAATCATTAAATTCATCACAGATGACTAGGAGCACTTTATTTCAGGGACCAATTTAAGGAGCCTTAGTTTTCACTAAGCTATTTACTAGCTGTTCTGTATTAAGTGTCTCAAGCTGGCAACAGTGCAAATCACTGTGGGAAAGTATTTCAGAAAAAAGTTTGGTGAAGTAATTGACTTGCATTCACAATAAAGCTTTATATTTATTTTATTAAACAGATTCTGAAAGTTCTATTGATCAATTTCCACTGAAATCACTTAATGGTCTGTGCATGAAATCCCTACTGAAGTCAGCAGAGTGTTTGGTCAAAAATTTAAAGTCGAACATAGGGTGAAATCCTGGCGCTGCAGCAGCCAATGGGAATCTTGCCCTTGCCTCCAGAGGAGCCAGGATTTCATACAGGGCTCTTATTTTTTCATCCTAGGATATGGGAGACAGTTAAGTTTTACAAATGCAAATATAATTGGGCCCCAGAAAAGTCAGGAAGTTTCTAGTTAAGGTTGCTACAATGATCTGACCTCATCCCCATTGTGAAGTTGTAGTATAATAGGTTTAGCTGAACTAGGGCTTGACTACACTAGAGAGTTGCAGCGCTGGTGGTGGGTTTACAGCGCTGCAACTTACTCTGTGTCCACACTTGCAAGGCACAGAGAGAGAGATAATTAACTGGTAAAAGGAGACTTTGATCCAGGACACTTAGAATTAATCAGAATAGAAGACATTTATTACAGAGGCTGGTCATTGTTATAATCACAGTTAAGGAGTTTTGTCTCATTTGTAGCATCCTTTACACATAGCTAAAACAAGCACAGAGAGGCCACAGTAGAACGTAAGAACATGGTTGAGTAATGGGGCACACTGAGTGATTAATGAAGCCATCTCCGCTGACACTCGCATGTGAATGCGGCTTCATCACCTGGGAAGGGCAACTGCTTGAGTCAGGGCTGCATTCCTGAGGTTTTGTGCATTGGGGAAAAGCAGAGAGCAGACTGGGGGAAACTGCACTGAAATACTACCACCTCACATTTGCGCACAGGATGTTAGCGGACCTGGAAGCCCAATACGGGTGCGCCATCATCGGCGTCACCTGGGAGAAGGGCAACTGCTGGGTCAGGGCTGCACTGGGGTTTTCTGTGCATTGGGAAATGGGGCGAATAAAGCTGACAGGGGTACCATGCACTAGAACGACTATCCCTACTATTTTTTTCCAAGCCAGATTTTCCTGCTAGATATCTTTCGTTCCCTGGCGGGTTACCTGGGAAGAGCGGGAGAGGGTCTTCCCAGCAATCGGATTCCGCCCTGGCCCCTATGCTAGTCTTGCTCTGTGTGTTTGCGGCAGGCAATGGTCCCTTGCCCACCCCTCACAAGACGCACAACTAGGTGGCGCGGAACGGCATTAGGCTGACTGGGACAAGGACCAAGTGATCTCCTGATAACTTGCGCAAGCCGCATTGCCCACAGGCTCTGGCTGAACTTTTTGAAGGGAATACAGTTTTAGGCAATTACCAGACATGATAGAACCACATCAATTGCTATTCCACATCTAGGCATGCATGATCAGCCAATAACCCCCCCAACGCCTCCTTTCCCAACATTCCATCCTTAAAATAAAAGCTGCTTACCGGGAACTCGCTCCTTTGCTCTATTCACCAACAAGTTTCGCCAGCTGCTGTGACTGGCTACTCTCCTACCTGGCTTGTTGAAGAGCTCACTGGCTGCAAAATGCCTCCTGGGCACTGTGATGCAACTTCTCTACTTCAGACCGAGGGGACGATCCTCCCCCACCCACCTCCCATAAGCCTCACTCTCAGTTTCCTCCACCCCCTCCCCCTCCTCTCCCTGCTCTAACTGTCACATCGTGGTCCCTCAGATTGGCAAGTGGGCGGTCTACCCCCAAGTATCGCATCCAGCTCCTTGGAGCAAAACGGCGAGTCGTCGAGTGGCAGTCACCTGATGGCGGTTTCCCTTCAGCGGGTCTTTGTGCGAGGATACGGCCACTGCCGCAGCTCTTTACTTTAACACACTGCACTGGCACCGCATCCCGGTTACCAATGGCCCTATTCGAGTTCAGGGGCGACTTTCTGATAATCATGCCGGCCATAGGTTATCATAATCCTACTACTGACGGCGGATGCGCTAGCATGTGAGGCTTGGAGGCTAGCCCTCCTCACGTTCTAAATATTAACTACTAATGAAGGTCCAGCAGCTCGCCGTGCTCCATCGCTGGGGGCGCCTCATTTTGGGCGGCGCTGGAAAGGGATGGTCATTGATTGATTACACTCCACACCCTGCTTGGCATGAGAGCCAAAGCAGAAAGGAAAGAGCACCTATTTAACAACTTCCCCATAGGGGCATTTAAAGGGGACAGGTACACATGGGCAGAGCCCAGGAAGTGAGTGGAAGTGCGGAACGATGAGACACGGTGGCTGAAAAACGGTATTCTGGATACACCTCCTAATTCACTAGATGTCCAATAACACGCGCGCTTTTGCTGGCCACACTTGAGAGCCAGCCCGCTGCAATCACCAGCGCTGGAAATCGTACAAAAAACCCCCAAGCAGACCAGGTGTACAGCAGCGCTGCAGCCAGGAGTTGCAGCGCCTGA
>NC_133778.1:47448112-47565267 GCF_003597395.2 Chelonoidis abingdonii | reverse complement strand
AGAGTAGGGTAGTTGCCAGTGTCATTCCCAGTCTCTCTGCTTTCCCAATGGCACAGAAACCAGGCAGCCTGACTGCAAGAGTTGCCTTCCAGTGAGCCGCGGCAGCGAGAATGGCTTCATTAATCACTAGCATCCCCATTACTCACCATGTCTTTCGCTGCTGTGGCCTTCCTGTGCTGTGTTTGCTATGTGTAAAGATGCTACAAATGAGACTAAAAACTCTTAACTGTGATATAAACAATTGAAGCTCTGTAATAATCTATTTCTGTTTTTTTCCTTCTAAGTGTCTTGACTAGTACAGTAACACCATCTAATCCATGACCCTGAAAAGCTACAGAACCTGAGAAGGAACCAAAAAAAGCAAAGAAGATTTGTGAGAAGAAGTTATGAATCAGTCTGCCAGGAGAGAGTAAGAGGCTGAGGACAATCATGGAGAGGAAAAAATTCAGAGTAGGGGGGGGGGGGGTGGAGGGAATACAAAAGAGAGAAAGGAATTGGCTAAGAAGAAAGCCCACAAAGCAGCGATGAAACTCCTGACTCGCAAAAACGGAGTCGTATGCAGTCACTCATAGCCAATACGCAGGCAGAGCAATACCGTGTGCTTCCTCCATAAGCTTCTCTCCGTGTGCCGCATGTCAGCTCAAAACCCATTCTCCAGCAGCCAGGTTTCTTACACACAGCTGCCTCACAACATAACGTTCACCTCAGCGCTGAGAGATGCCCTTACCACCTCGCACTACTCCCCATCACCCCTATGCAGCTTCATCTGAAGTGCAGCAGGACATTGCACAGCACTCCAGGCAGGACATATACAACCTTGACGTAATACCACCCTACTCCACTGTCCTTCTTACTTACTGTCTTTCAATAAAATGATTTCTTGTTTTAAACACGTTTTTATTTGCAGAAATGAAAGATACTGTACCCCAAGGAAAAAAGAGCACGGCAAATCATTGTAAACTGCACTGTGTCAACTCCGTGCAAGACACACAAATTATGTGTTGGCTTCAGCTCAATTGTTCCTGAAGGCCATCCTATCGTTAGCCCTGTGCTGGTCTCTTAGTAGCCCTGCCTCTTGGCTGTGCAATTCAGCATCCAGGCGTTGAACTGGTGAGGTCCATTCTAGTGAATGTCTCACCACTTCCTCACAAATGTTAGGAGGGAAGCATCGTGGATAGAAAAAGGGTGCGCTTTCCCGCAAGTCTAGCCCCATAAAGAATCTCCAGCGTCCTTGAACCGGCTGAAAGCCACACTCGCACACAGTCATTACTGCAACCGGCTCAGCATGTAGTTGAACGTCCTTGTTCCTCGTCAAGTCCTGTATTTTCATGAGCCAAGCATTAATTGGTAAGTGGGGTTTCCAGAGATACAGATGGGCATTTCGACGTCGCCTACTGTGATTCCGTCTGGGAAAAAAGTCCGGCTGCGACTCTCTGAACAGCCACTGTTCCGAAAGATGCAGCAATCCTAACACTTTCCAGGCCACTGTGTAATGTATGAATTGCCATTGGTGATCACAAGGCTGGAGAACACATAGAGACATACCCTGTCCAATAATATACTCGGATGCCAGGGGTGGTGTGCCAAATAGAATATGGCATCCCATCTATCTGCCCTCACAGTTAGGGAACCATTTGTGCAAGCCATTCCAAATGCTCTGCACTTCCCAGAGCAGGTTTCTTCTTAGCAAGGATTAATGGCCTGCAAACTGCATCAACTACATTCAAGGTCGATTTCCCCTCCAAACTGGTTCGCTTGACGATCGGTAGCTGTCGGAGTTGGCTAGCTCAGAGCAATATGCCACACACTTCTCACACTGACAGGGCAGCTTCCAATTCGTCGTGTCTGCCTGCAGGGGGGGCGAGCTCTTGACACAGTCCCAGAAGTGGTTTTTTTCCATCCGAAAGTTCTGACACTGCTCGCATCAGATCTTGCAGGTGAGTGATCCACCACATCAGCTTTGATTTCCCGATAGCAAGGCGGCGTTCACGGTGCTGAGCATGTCGATTACTGTGCAAGATTTAGTGTACACGCGTCAGATGACCGATATATCGTCGGAACCTCACTGTCATCTTGGAGCTGAAGGAAAGCTCACTACTCGACGTGATGTTGCTGGGGACATATCAATGCAGCAAAGTCCTCAGCACTCGGGCTCCATTTCCACATATAATCTGGCTGCCAGCAAGACTCACAATGCACAAACTGTGGCATGTGAACGATACCACTGAACGTGGAGAAGGAGCAAATGACCCGCACCCTCCATACCCTACACAACCACGGCGCCAAATGGATGAGTGCCTGTGGGATAGCTGCCCACAATGCACATTCCCACCAGCCCCAAATGCTCGCAAGGGGCACACTGCAGCGCTGTCCTACAAGCTTGTACAAACCAGCGAACTCCAGCGCTGCGCATTCAAGTGTAGCATACGCTAGTCGGCAAAGAAAAGAACAAGCTGAACTTTTGCCATACTGAACGTTTTGACAATTCTCCACGCTTTTAGTAAGCTCTCTGATATCTTAGCCATGTTACAATCTCCATTCTGGGCTCCACACTGTAGGGCAATTGAAGATTCAAGGGAGACTTCCATCAAGCAGTGGGGACATTTGATCAACGTCCATCGCAGCCAGGGCGCGTACTTAGACCATAGCAGATGAGCAGCCATCTAGGGGCACACTTAGTCTGGGGGCAAACCGCTCTGCGGGAGCCGGACAGACGCAGCAGTGAGCGTGTCAAGAGCAAGGCCGGGTCTTAGAGAGACTGGAATTGCAGCACAGTCTTGAGGTGGGGGATTGGCGCTGTAGGTCTCTGGGAGGGGTTGGTGGGAAGGAAGCTCACCTGTGGGTGCAGATGTCGATTTTATGGACACGACTGTTTTTGGGTTTTTTCTTGATATAGCTCCTATTCCCTGCCACCGCGTCCGATTTTTCACATTTGTGTCTGATCACCTAGTGGGGGTATTGGTACCTATAAAGAGAAACCCAAATATCGGGACTACGGCCTATAAATCAGAGGAATCGGATCTGTCACCCTAGCTGGGGAGCGCGTCTCTCCCTGGGCTCACAATGATCCATCTCATCCAGGGGGGAGCTGCAAGAGGGGATGAAGCTGCTGTGGTCCATGGGTGGCCGTCCTGAGATCAGATGCTGTGCTAGACTCACCATGGTCCATTGGCTGGCAGTGGTGCCCTGGTGTGTGATCAGAGCTGAGGGTTTGCTGCTGCTGTTGCCATTCTGCACCCCATGAGGTGGATTTGGGGTCTAGCAGTTTTCCACCTATCTACTCTCTACTGCATGCTGTTGACACAGCTAGGGGTGAGCCAAGCATGGAAGCAGTACCGGTTGCATTTAGAGTGCCATTTCAATTTGTTCGCCAAAATGCTTGCTAACAATCCTGAATTACCAATTTCATATTTTAAAAAAAAAAACCAGAAAACAAAAAATTAAGTTGTTGACATTTTTGTGACAAGTTTGGTATGGGGAAGAGGGGGCCAGTTTTCATCAGAGAAAACAAAAATGTTGACTGACTTTCCTATTACTGCTAAATAGAGCCCTCCAACAACTGTAATATGCTCATCTCCTATTAGTCTATAGAGCAGTGGGTCGGCACCTAGGCACACTTGCAAAAATGGAGGCAAGCTGATTTTGATGGAATGCAGCAGTGGACTGAGCGGTCACCTCTGCTCTGGGTCCAGCTGCTGCCCTATTGGCACCGGGGGTCCTGGCGCCAGCCTCTCAGCATCTGCTGCTGGCTTGGGACCCGAAAAGACCCCAGGCTGGCACGGGCTGAGCAGGCTGGCGGCTGATACCTTGGCTGAGCCACCAATCCTCGGCTGGGGTTCACATTCACGTCAGTGGGTCGGGCTGAGCAGGACTAAATTCAATGAAATAGGAAAACAAGAGCAATAATTGAAAAGTGCAAGAACAGAGCAGTGGTCCCAACCTTTTTCGTCTGCAAATCACCAGACGAAGGACGTGCAGTGGAAGAGATATCGCGAAAATGCCGCAAAATTCCGGCAACTTAGTGGCGACGCTCTGGATATGACGCGGCTTATCAGCGCAACAGTGTATCCAGAGGAGTCGCCACGAATGCTGCCGAATTTTGGCAGGCAATTTCAAGCGGATGCTCGTCCACAGCAGTACGCAGGTGCACTGAGAGCCCCTGTGGGTGCATGGAACCTCGGCACCCGCGTTGGGGACCCTTGAATCTAGAGAGCCTCCTGAAGCAACGGCGATCGTTTGATATAAATGGACTTGAACTGCAAAAAGAATTGAGTACGCTGTCATCAATGTGCCACATGCAAAATCAATGATGGACATTGTACAGTTTCCTCACCAGCAAAACTTGTTGACATATATCCTAATGTGTACATTGCCACTCGTATTCTACTGACAATTCCTATAACAGTAGCATCAGGATAACGAAGTTTCTCAAAACTAAAGTCATTAAAACGATCTCCGCTCTACAAGGACTCAGGATTGCTATTTTGCAATCAAACAAGACATCACTTTGTCCTTGTCATACGATGAATTTCCTGATTTTGGCAGCAACAAAAAGCCAGAAAGATTGCTTTTAATTAAAAAACAAATCCTGTTTCAATACCTCTTCATAGAAATTTCCAATAAAATGTTGACAAATTAAAAAAATTATATTATCATATTCTGTCAAATCAAGAAATTTTTTCTATAGTGCTACTTCTTTAGTGCTAGTCCACCAGCATTATAGTGTGCTTAACTAGCTAACCGGTTTTAATAACATGCATGTGGCAAGTTTTCCATAGTTGTAAGCTTATGTTTGTGTTACTAAGAGCAAGACAGGCACAGGGGCACCAGTTTAATAATCCCACCTAGGGCACCATAAATCCTAAGGACAGCCCTGCTGCCAGCAGTCCAAGTGATTTACAGTTATTTCTGAGCATAGTGCTTACTACCAAATGGAGGTCCACAGAGTTCAAGGCAAACACTGTTCAGAGTTTATGGAACTCTAGAACAGCGGTTCTCAAACTGTGGATCAGGACACCAAAGTTGGTCACGACCCAATTTTAATGGGGTCACCAGAACTGGTGTTAAACTTGCTGGTGCCTGTGACTGAATGAAGGTCCAAAGCCCAAACCCAAGTCCAAGCCCTGCCACCCAGGGCAAAGCCTGAGCCCCACTGCCTGGGGCTGAAGCCAAAGCGTGAGGCTTCACCCCTGGGTGGTGGGGTATGGGCTTTGGCTTCAGTGCTGAGTGGCGGGACTCTGGTTATAGGTCCCCTGCCCCAGGCTGAAACTCTCAGGCTTTGGCCTCCCACCTAGGATGGTGGGGCTCAGGTGGGCTCAGGCTTCATTCTCCCCTCCCCTCCCTCCAGGACTGCGTAGTAATTTTTGTTGTCAGAAAGGCGTCGTGGTGCAATGACGTTTCAGAAACACTGCTCTAGAACACTAAGGATTTCAGCAGCTGGCAATAGGGTCATTCCAGGGTTTGTTACTGGGAAGAACTAGGGAATGGATCTGGCAGGTAGAATGGACTATTTTCTCCATGGTATTTAATTGTGCAACTACCCAGACATCTGCATTTGTACACACTGGTTTCTATGTTTCTTTATCAAGTTCATCTCTGGTGTAACTGGACACAACTCCAATAAAGCCAGTGGAGTAATACTAGGGTTAAAACTTGGTCCATTATGTTTATGAGATACCTTTTCTGGTGATGTGCCAACAAGAGGTGAAAGTCAATAAATACCACCTTCCATCCTATTAAAAGATAAGTATTTTACGCCTCCAAATCGTAAATATAACTGAAAAGATATGGCTTGGGAGTTTGTAAAATCTGTTTACATAATCACACACTGCTTTGGACTATGTTATGTCTTTCAGGTCATTAATGTAATATAGCGTGCCACAATCTGGTCCAAAACAACATCCAGTTATGTTTGGTGATGTATGCTGTGAAAAACAGGTGAGTTTTGTACACCCTCAGATAGCTTGTGTGCTGTAACACTCATATGTACTTTATAAACTATGAGAGGTTACAACTTTGAAAAGCAAACATACCTGCTTCTTATATTTTCATTGTAATCAGCTACTTTACAGCAGGCAGTCTCATTACTATAAATTGCACTGGAGGCATTTTTGACTCGCAGAGGAATTCATAAAAATCATGTCAGATCATGTCAACTACGAGGTTATATAAATCACATTTTTCTACAAAGTGAAAAATATATTTCACATCCAAGAAATTTCAGATTCGTTTATGAATAGAGCCTACTGTTTTAGAACTTTGTGATGAATCTTAGCAGGACTGTAGGCCCCAATAAACCAGACAATATGAAAAAGAAGTTAAAAACCTAAAAAAGGCTGGATTTTTGTATATTATTCCTCCTACTCACTGTACTTTCACCAAGGCTGTTATTCCATTCCATAGACAGACCAGTTCCTGAGAGGTCCTAATCCTGTAAGGCATTATGTTCGCTGCATACACATACAAAAATTAGATAAAAACCTAACTACTTTTGCTGGAAGGCTGCAAAGTAACACTACTTTATTTCTTAGAAATCAAATTGCTAACACACAAGAACCATAAAACACAGAGACAAAGCAAGTTGCTCCCTAAAACACTGAGACACAATTCACCCCATCTTACTATAAGCTAGCTGTTTACAGACTGACTGCTGCTCCCAGACACTTCACTACAGAGCTCTTTAGTCTGCAGGACCAGGAAAACCCCTTACCACTACCCCCCCCACCCTTGAAGTGGTAACTTGCAATTCCAGCACAGTCCTCAATATACCACACAAAGCAATTAAGCACGCACACAATTTAAGCATATGTTCATATAAGTGGTCTTCTTGAAAGATAGTATAGCCTTTGTCTACACTAGGAAAAAAAGGTGAATTCTTAACTCAAGTTAGCTAAATCCAAGTGACAAATCAATTTGTAGTTTTCACATGTGATATTAGGTTCAAGGTAAACCCTAGGTTCCCCCATAGTCTTTAACTCAACCTGCTAGTATGTGTGAAAACTACAAACTGACTTGTGTTACCTCGTGTTACCTTGTGCTAGCTAACTCCAGGTAAGAACCCACCCTTTTTCCAAGTGAAGGTGCACCCTAAGACGTCTCATGTGAGCCCAATTTCTATGTACATGGTTTTGCAGGATTTGGACCAGCAGGAATAAAAAAAGGAGGCAAAATTCATTTTTGGTGTAATTCACACTTACTGATTATCTTCAAACATATATTAGACCACAGATGAATTTGGTCAAATGCTCTTAATTCATGTAAAGAAAACAGGAAGCTTGTGAGGCTATTACCTGAAATAGGGATAACTACTTAAAATGCAAACACAGCTAGATGTCTATGGGAAAATATTTTTGAAACAAAAAATGGTAAAGTTTTGTCTGAAAGCTAAGGCCCTATCAGAAATCCCTTTGAGCAGATTCACTCAAAAGAAAACACTCATTTTTGTAACAATTTTCAGATGAAATATTTTGACATTATACCAATGTAGCAGACAGCAAAGAGAGTATTCATTTCCCCAGAAATGATGCCTCTATTCCTCAGAATATATACGTCAATAATTTAGACTACTTTTGAAGACTTTAATAAAACAAATTGCACCATTTGTCAATTTACCAAAAGGTTAATGGAAACATGTATTACTCAAACATTTCAATTTAAGACAATTATATCACCTTACTATCAATATACTGTTTTCTGTCTTCCACAGTACAATAATTCTGTTGGCTTAATTGAAGAAAATTAGTTAATTAATGATTTTCCATTACATCAATCTGTTAAAATTCAAGAACTGAATCAATTGCACTACAATTGATTTGTTAAAATATAAAACCGTTAAATAATCAACAACTCATTAACTACCAGCTACTACTTGATTCTCAGTGCTGATTACATGAAATTAGCAGCTCACATAGTGATGGGAATTATTTTATGATACATTGCTCCAGATGTTATTTTGTAGTATACCATTAAATCGTTACTTTTTAAAATTTCTTTCAAGAGTTGTGAACCATAAAATAAAAGCACCGAATAAGCAAAAAAATAATGTCTTCATGCTGAGAAACTCCAGGTTTCAAGAGAAGTACAAGATTTAATGCTATTTACTGGACTATTAAGCTTATTTGGTAGTTGATCAAACTCATCAAAATGTAATTTGGAAGAGTTAGTAGAAACATGTGGTGAATGTATACTCTCTTTTCACTGAACTCTCAGCTCTGACCACAGTGAAAACAGAAAGTAAATACCTACTTACAGTTTTAAGTACTGGAATATAAGATCTATAAATCATAGAATCATAATACTAGAAGGGATCACAGCAATCATCTAGTCTAACCCCTTGCCAAGAAGCAGGATTTGTTGTGTCTAAACCATCCAAGACAGATGGCTATTCAGTGTCCTTTTGAAAATCTCAAAAATACATTAGCAAATGTCCATGCCTTTTGTCCTCAGATCTGAGACCTGGTCTACACCTAAAAATGAGATCAACCTACATCACTCAGGGCTATGAAAAACTGTGCACCTCGCATGACTTAGTTAGGTCAACCTAACCTCTCCGCACTGTAAACACAGATAGGGCAATGGAAGAATTCTTCCGTCAATTAACCACTGCCTCTTGGAGAGGTGGATTACCAACATCTATGGAAAAATCCCTTCCGTCAATCCAGGAAGCATCTACACTACAGGGGCACAGTTTCAGCACTGCAGCTGAGCCACTGTAGCTGTCCTGTGGAAGACATACCTTCAGTTGGGATTTGAAAATGAAGCCATCTTTGTTTAAAAACAATACTGCAGTACTAAACAGAGTACCATGTACTACCGTATGTTTGAAATCTGATTAATAAAGTTGTGTAACTGGTTAATATGAGTGTAAAAATTGTGTGATTTACCAGTCTGAATCTAATGTCTGAATACTAGTGTCTTATACATATAAAAGGAGTGTGTGTGTGTTTAGCATATGTGTATAATGAGAAAACTTAACTTCAAAATTTCACTCTATACAAATCTTCCTTTAAAGGCTAAACTCATGGTTACACTTACTTCCTATTCAGTCATTTCCTCAATTAAAACCATTGAACTTTAATGTGAAATACACTCATTACAAAACCAGAAAGGAATCTGAATAGTAACAGACTTAGGCACATGGACAATATAATAATCATAAGTGATGTAAATAACAATTGCTGTTAGCATCTGGTCTGACTGAATCAGAAGATAGCAAGAGTCAAAACTTATCTGCTGCATAGATAATAGCCTCTTTACAGCTCTGTGGTTGTATAGGCAAGTCACACGTGCAATATTTGTTGCACAGAAAGCCAGCCTTCTCCAAGACGATTGGCTCTTCAGCATCTTTAGAGTGGGCTGGAGAGGAACTCACAACTAAATGCTCTACAGACACTAAGATGACATAGTCTATGTCTACTTAGCACTTCTGTTAGTCAAACTTTAGTCAGTCAGGGGTGTGAATAAAGCCCCCCCCCCCCCCCAGCGACATACGTTTTACTGACAGAAGCACTGGTGTGGACAGTGCTATGTCAGCGGAAGACACTCTCCCGCCGACATACCTACCACCTCTCGTGGAGGTGGCTTTATTATGCTAAAGGGAGAGCTCTCCTGTCGACACAGACCATCTGCACCAGATGCTACAGCAGTGCAGCTGAGCCACTGTAGTGCTTCCAGTGTAGAGTAGCCCTATGAGATCATGATTGACAGCACAGGCCTTAGTTTAGGGAGGAGTTACAATATATCATCATAAAAAAGAGTGAGGAGGCCAGTTCATAGCCTGAATAATATCAGAACTCTGGCTTCCTGCTACCTGCAGTTCCTACAAAGGATTATCATATTTGGCCAGAAAGATGCCATTTCTGATTGGAATAGTCAAAAGGTTTGAAAAATAGCCGCACAAATATTACATTTGACAAGTTTAGTACAACACATATTACATTCTTTAGCACTTCAAGTGAAAGACTATTTCTCACTAAAAGGCTTACAGGGATGGCAGGTACCTAGAACTCATTAATCTAACAGATCCTAAAGTAATCTCCATGCCTACCCTGGTTTGGGTTACACTTTAACTTTAATTATTAGTGAACTATACAATCCTTGATTGTTAAGCTTGAAAATCTTGTTGCAAAAAACCAACCAAACAAAAAACCCATGTGATATATCACAGACAAATATTCAGAGAGATGGGTGTATTATGTCTTACTGTATCAGAGGGGTAGCAGTGTTAGTCTGGATCTGTAAAAAGCGACAGTCCTATGGCACCTTTAGTCTATAAGGTGCCACAGGACCCTTTGTCGCTTTTTATGTCATACTGATTATTTTTTCAGCTACCAATATACCCTTAAGAATTTCTAAAACAAAGTGAAAACTGAGATTTTCAGATTTATATCCAGGAGGATAATGATTCATGCAAGCTCTAAGGTGAGAGATGATTTTTTTCTTCATTTTGCTTCAAAGATAGTATTTCTTTCAATTACTTCTCCTAGCTCATTTTTTTTAATTGCATTGAATTAAAATTTTAAAAAAGATAAAATGGAAAAAACCTCTCATGTTAGTTTTTAATAGGTATGTAGTTTTATGTCTCTAATTTTGCGTTTCTTTCTGCCAGTTAATGGGATTTTTTCCACTCATTTCAATGGGAGCGGTGTTAAGTCCTTGATCCTACAATCTGATATGTGCAGGCAAACTTATGTGGAGATCCGTTAAAGTCAATTGGTCTCTGCATGCTGTGCAAGATTGGGTATGAAGGACAGATCCTGCAAATGGATCTATGTGTGTGTACCCCTGGTGTCAGGGGGCTCTCCCCATGGGCCCATGCGCAAGGTCAGGCTTGTGCCCAAACAGATCAATTTGTAGGACCTAGTCCTTAGATTGTAAATTTATCAAAGAAGGGAATTAGGGACAAACTGAGGTCTCCTCTATACCTGGTGTACATCCAAAGTGATTCCTTAGTCCAAATGTTCATGGGTGTAACTGGGAGCAGAATTTGCCCTTCTTTCTTCACACACAAATTTAAAGAGTCATCTTCATCAATGGCATAATAATAATAATAATAATATTGTTAACTGATATTGCCATAGCAGCAGACAGAAACATAAAAAAGAAACAAGGAGAAAATAGTGAAGTACAAAGAACTCTGCCACTGAGTGGAACGATTATGAAAAACTAGTACAAAGACAATCCCAGTGATTAGTTGAGCACTTGCAGCAATCCCTAAGAATATGAATGAGCAGTTCAAGGACACTTTAGGAGTACAAGACATCACAAGTGACGTCCAGAAGATAGTGCTCTTAGGCACAGTGAAAATGTTAAGGAAAATCAGAGGAGAACAAGTGCATCTGAGTACCTAATGTAGGAATTCTGCAGAAGGTTTTGATGAAACTCCTGACTACCCAAATCTATGGTGTCAGTTTGTCGTCAGGATTGATGGTGACTCATGGGGATAAATTTTAGACAGCAGCTTTCCCCTTTTTATGCTTAAAGACCTTATCTGTTGTGAAGGCTATTTGTTTAAAAATACAAAAAAAAAACAAAACATCCCCTTGATGTAATACTGAGGGATGGTAATGTGGAGGACAGCATAAAATATCAGATTTGCATCTACTTTATGTAACTCATTTGTACTATGTATAAGCCCTGATCCTGCCATGTAACGTGCACTGTGACCACTGGCTTCTTTTCTGAAATTAAAGAGAAATATAAAGGAAATTCAACAACATCTGGGTATTCAAAGTGTTTTCATTTGAAAAGCTCTACAAGAGTAAATGAATTCACTTATTGTTATAAAATATTGGATAACAAGCTTGTTACACAAATGGACTAATGCAGAGAGATAGTTCATTTTTTGTGCATAATTAAGATGCTTTAATAAGGGTGGGGGTAAAGTCCCTTCTTGGCTGGATCTCCAAATTGAAAGGGTTTTGAAGGTAACGGAAGTAAGCATTGTGCTGGGACTCAGGCATGATTACTTCCTGCAGGCATGTTTTTGTCATTGTGCTGCCATCCCTCCTTGTGACTTCTAAACAACCCAGGGTCACAGTGTCCTCTCTTTAATTAGTATCTCACTGCTGGAGGGAGGGGAGCATGTCAAGGAAGAAAGAACGAGAAGACACAGTAAACAAAGGTCCTCAGGGGCAACTTAATGATTTGGGCAAGCATTGGAAAAAATGCTCAGTACTTTGTTGGAGGTAAAGTTAAAAAAAATAGAAGATGGTTGGGGTTGGATATACTTTTAATATTAGCTATATCAATTTGGACAAAATAGAGGGAAGTCATGTTGAAATAGGAACACATTCTGTTCCCAGAAGGATTTATCTCCTATCAGATGAGTATATAATCTGTATTTTACAAGAAGGCCAACTAAAATATCTGGTATCCCAAAAAACTGTTGAAAGCTTGAGGTACCCTCTGTGGGTGCTTCTTTCTTTCTTAAGTATAATTGAGTTAGGTGGGTGAAAATAATTATTTTTATTTTCATTACAACTTCTAATGCTCAATACTTTATATGGAAAAGTATTTCTGCTGCAAAGCCTAAACAATTGACATATTATGGCTGAATAATTTACATCTGCATTTTCCATATTTGCCAACACTAGACACCTATGAATAGGGATATCGGAGGAGGAAATAAGGATGTGACAGGATATAAAATAAGTTTATAAGAACTACACCAATTTACACCAGCAGAGAATTTGGCCCAAAGAGGCTTGTAGAAGGACAAATCAGAAAAATGGCAAATATCACTAAAATTAGGGGCTGTCCCTATTAAATGGGATGGGGGCTGGTGTATAAGATAAATATTTAACTGTTACAAGGCCTGTTTTACATTCTTTAAGGAAAAATGGTTCTGAATTCACAAGATGACACAAGAAAGAAATTCTGCATACATCTTGATAGCTAAATGTAGCTCAGGGTTCAGCACTCAATTATTTTCAAGGGTTGGGAATGTACATTCTTCTGCTTAAAATCAGTGCATTCAGCGCATTCTCTGGTGCTCTTACAATATTTCAAATACATTCCTCTCTGTCTTTTCCCGTTTGTTTGAGTTACTAAACTTTACATGCCATATCATGCCACTGTTCTTTAAGCAGAACTCCTCATTCAAAGCAATGTAGAATATGTGTTTAAAGTTGGTGGCATGATATGAAGCTAAGTATTCTGTTACTCCACTTAAAATTTAAATATAGTTATACCACTGGTGCCAACACTTGTGATTTTATCATCAGCCTCATCATATATGGTATTTTTCTTCAAGCCCCAACTTCTGGAGTCAGGTGATTACATCAGAATCTCACCATTAATTTAAACAAAACAAAACCAAAACCAAAAACAAAACAAAACAAAAAAGTTAAGTTGCTAGCCCTCAGGGTTATGGAAAATAGCTTAAAATCAGGAACTCTAAAGCTCAAACACCAGAAAGCAAATAAAAAGAATCCAAAATGATGCTAATACTCGTATACTGGAGTGGAAATTAAATGTATATTCACACACCCAATTCACCCTGCAGGTCTCCTCAGTCCCTCTTTTTGTCAAACGGAGAAAATAAGGTGCCTACAGCGGTGGTGGAGTAAAGGGTCTAGGCTATCTTAGCTGAGAGGTACCAAGTTCATCCTATATAACACCCAAACGCACCTATTTGGGCAACCCAGCCATGCAAATTAGGAACAAATCCATAATTTGGAAGAACTGGTTGAACAGGGACATTGTATGGCTTCAATTTCCCAATTTGTCTGTGATGAGGACTCTGTCACTTTTCTAATACTAAAGCAATACTATGACCTGGCACCCTCCACAGAGTGGCAGCATTTACAACTAAGATATTTGCTTACATATCAATTTTGCCCTAGAACTGCGAGACACTCCAGAACTACTGGGAACCTTAGAAATGCTTCATAAACTCCTCAGGGCCATGCCATCTAGTTATACTTTGTTAATGAAGAGGAACTCCATTAGTCCAGAGTTCTTTGTGAACGTGTCACAGCCCTTAACAGAACCCCAATGGCAGAGCATATTATGTAATGTTAGAAATGCTTCTGAGGATCTCACACTACACTTGCTACAACAAAAGATTTTATTCAAAATGTACTGGGCGCCACAGAAGTTGCATAAGATAAAGGCCTTGTCCTTTGATGTTTGTTGGCGCTGTAACAAAGGAAAAGAAACCCTGATGCATATACTATAAGACTGTCCAACAGTCAGGCAGCTCTGGAAAGAGGCAAACGTGAGTTAAAATAATGCTCGACTTCAGAAGGCAAATCTCAGTCAAAAATTATATCCCAGGTTATTTCCCTGCTAAACTGGGTTAATCTTCACTACAAAGCCTTTGGTTCTTGAGCACTTCAATGATCACCAAGAGCATGATTTTACCAAAATGGAAGAGAAGGCTTATGCCCAAAACGGAGCTGTGGTATTTGGACCTGAGTTAGCAGCTAAACAAATAATAGCTTATCGCCAGAGGGAGCAATTATTATGAATTTGAAGAAACGTGGACACTGTTTCTAGGTACATTTGGATAAAAATGTTCAGATGGTTCATATAATGCCAGACCTCCATTCCACCTACCCAGTCC
The DNA here is from genome assembly GCF_003597395.2 of Chelonoidis abingdonii. Classification (NCBI taxonomy): domain Eukaryota; kingdom Metazoa; phylum Chordata; order Testudines; family Testudinidae; genus Chelonoidis; species Chelonoidis abingdonii. Next base: position 47,550,701 of record NC_133778.1, on the reverse strand, counting down.
TCTTTTTCCCATCCCTTCTCTCATGTATGTCTTCGCTTCGCCTATTTTATTATAGTTACCTTCACCCAAGTTATCTATATAGTTTTGTACCGTCTGGTCTTGCAGCTTTAACAAGATGTAGAATTGCATAAGTGCATAATGCTATTGGAGATTCTGTGAAGCATGCAGTATTTGGAAACACACACAAGTTGTAAGTCATTTACCTTTTTGTACTTTTTATTGTCTGTTCCTTTATGAATATAAAAAAATTAATCACACACACACATACACAAAAGAACCCAAAATGTTTTATTTTTAAAATTTCATTATTTTTAAGTCAATCTCATGATTTTTAGCAGTTTGACTCACGCTTGTAGATAATATTCAGGGGGTAGATGATACTGTAATTCTTCAGTGCCTCCAGGACCCCCAAATAACTGTATCAGAAAATGTTTAATTAAATAATGAAAAATCCAGCAAACACTTAGCTCTGAACTGATGAGAAATAAAAAGTATATTTAAAACATATGAATGTTAGTTTCAAAAACATTGACATTGATTAAAGATTTGCATAGCGAACCACTTACAAGAAATTACCTCAGCAGGGTGCGTGTGTTCAGTTTCATAATCACAAAGTGCCCTGACTCCATGGTATTAAATTCCAAGCAAGCGTGCATATTAAGCTGAATTTAACTTTTTTCAGGAAATGACTTTACTCAAGATTGAATACAGCTGTTAGCACAGTCCACTGTTCTAAAAAAATGTTTTTATGCAAACTGAAAAAAATGGTTCTAGAGGTGTTGATTCACTTTTCACTGGTCCCACAGTGGCAAACTGATCGAGTGGCAAACTTCATGGAAGCCAGGCTGTATTTTTAGAAAGCATTACTGAAAAAATATTATTTAAATATGAAAAGATTCTAACTATAAGAAAAAGTTGTCTATGCAACAGTTGTGGTTATTTAAACAACTATTCCATTTTTAAACAACAGAATGTTAACAGTCTTGTTATTTATATTATTTTCTAGTGCAGGAAAGATTACCATGTACCACCCTTTGCTTTGTTTCAGGCACCAATATTAAAATCTCACTGGTAGCTCTTTTGTTCCACTCACTATTTCACTTTGGTTCTGATCTGTTTTAACATACACAGAAGTGCACCATGGCATATAGAGTGAGGCCTCTACAGAGGAAATGCTGCCAGCTAAAAACACAGGATGTAATCGAGACCACAAGAGAGACATACTCAGTTATAAATGTTGAACTATGCTGGAGGTATGGGAAAGAAATGACGACTAATTTTTCACTGGCTGTTTTAATCGTTTCAGTGAAATTCTTCCACACTCTAATACTTGCAAAATAAGAAGCATAAAATATAAATGATTACATTTAAAGCTATATAACTTCTGTGTCTACCTTTCAAAATCAATGTAGTTATTTTTCTTTGGGATAATTTACAATTTGCTGGGGTTTTTTCATATCACATATATCTCAGACAACAACAAACTACATTCTTTATGTATTATAGTCTTTAAAGGGGCACTGACAGGTCAAATTAGCCCCAAATGTTAAGTCTTTTAAAAAAAATTAAAACAAATGGAATTTTTTTTGGTGACATAAACACAAACAAATTGCCCTTCAGTGTTTGCAGTTCAAACACTGTGTTAGTATAGGAGAACCAGAATGTGAAATGGACATCATTAGAAAACTGACTATAAATAAAAGTTTTAACTGATTAGCCTCTTTGCTATCACAGTCTTCTCTATAATAAAAGGTCAAGAGTAAATGAGATGTCTAAAGTTCTTTCAGTATTAGTCATCTACAGTGTTTATCATAACATAGGTTAGTACATTTGTTTTGTTTTTTATTAATACATATATAGGCCTATCCCATCCCCTGCAGGGATGGGGCAGAGAATGGGATCAGGGACCCAGATGCACTCTGTGGCACTGTACCAACCCAGGGGGATTTAGAGGATAAGTCAATACTGACACTGTTGGCATTAACTTACCTATTTTCCATACTGCAATGTGAAAGCATTCCTTACGAGGGGCTGTGTTTGGGTCCGTGGCTGGTGGGAGATTCTTTAGCAGCACAATTGTGCAGACACAGGACAAAAGGAGCAGAAAAGTGCCAGGAGTCAGTGCAGGGCAGAGAGTTCATGCAGATAGCACTATGTCTTGGGGATCTGCTGTTTGGGGGATTTCTGGAGGGAAAGGGACAAATCCAACCTTCCTCCCAGAAGAATTTATAGTAAATTCCAAAGAGTTGAAACTGACCGCATTTTCTGTTCCCTCTGCAGGAATAGCCCTTGCAGAGTACAATGAGGATCATGATTTTTAACCTGATGCCATTTTACAATACACATTATGGAAATTTTATTTTATGAGGTTCTATTAAATTCATTTTACATCATAGCCTCTGCTTTCAGACAAGTTCAATTAGAATGAGCACATTGTACTTGCTGTGTAACGTTTTTCCTTATTTTTTAATTGAAAACAAAGAAAATATCAGCAACAGACTTTGAACAGGATTTTTTGAATCTAGAGTCTTTTGTAGCTTATGTCAGCCATTTTATTTATCAGCTACAATGTCTGAAGAAGGAAAAGAAAAACCACACACACACAAAAACTTTTCCGTTGTTCAATTAGCCACTAGAGGGAGCTCAGAAATTCTTAGGCTAGTACGAATAAAATTATACTTAACTTGACTAAGGAAATGAAATTTTTAATTGGTCAAAGCCTTTGCACATTTGTGTTTATGTGCACTACATACCCTCTTCAACATACATGCACTAATCCTGATCCTGCAAAGACTGATGAACATGCTTAACTTTACACCTTGTGAAGACTTCAATGGGATTCTTCACAAGGCGTAATGTTAAGCACATGACTAAGCGTTTGTCCACACTTGAAATGCGGCAGCTGCGCCACTGTAGCATTTTAGCAAAGATGCTACCATGCCGACAAGAGAGCTTCTCCCGTCGGCATAGTTAATCCACCTCCACAAGAGGCGGTAGTTATGTCAACAGGAGAGCTTCTCAGAAATCACTCTGTGTGCACTGGCGGTTAGGTCAGTAGAACTGCATCACTCAGGGGAGTGGATTTTTCAGTGTAAGCAAGTTTGAGGTATAGACCTAGCCTAAGTCTTTGCAGGATGCGGGTTATAGTTAGTATTAACAACAGTGTACTAGGCATGTAACAACTTTACAGATATAATGGAAGGCAAGGTCCCTGCATCAAAGTTTTTATGTATATATGTATGAATGTGTGTATATATAAACAAACAGAGAGACATACACGCGCTCTCTCTCTCTCTCTCTCTCTCTCTCTCTCACACACACACACACACACATATATATATGTGTATGTACAAATTCCCCTTCAGTGTTTGCAGTTCAAACACTATGTTAGTATAGGAGAACCAGGATGTGAAATGGGCATCACTAGAAAATTGACTATAAACAAAAGCCCTACATATTATAAACACCCAATAATTGCTTAAGTCCCACAGTGAGGCTGCACTGGAGTATGTGGGTGGAATAGGGATGAAATCCTGGTCTCCCTGAAGACAACAGGCATTTTGCCATTGAGTTAAATGGGATCAGGATTTGACTCTACAAGAACAGATGGGCCTCTCTACCAACTAAACGGATCCAGTGTCCCTAACACCTTATATATTAGATGAAGATTGGAAGGGCCATTATTCCAGCCCATGGATTGCAGTAGCAGTCAGGGATGCACACAGACCTGTGACCTGCCTGCAGGTAGGGAGAATAAATTCCAGTCCCATGTGCCGAAGCACCCACTCAGTGCCTCACACAAAGCAGGCTTTGTGTGGGAGAGGTGAATTTCGCCTTTATCAAGTGAACTAAGAGCAAAGCCAGAATTGTCTGCTTTTCCCATTAAAAAATCCTCCTCTGGTAATATACCTATTATAATTATTTCCTCAATGTGAGAAGAGGGTGAGCAAGTTTGTACAAAAACTTGAGATTTGCATTTCATCCGTTAAAGATCGCTCATAACAGAATTTGGTCCTGTTCACTTAGAGCTTGACCTTGAAGGTGTTAAGCGCTCTGGCCCTGATCCTGCAAAGCACTTATGCACATGCTTACATTTAAGCTCAGGAGAAGTCCCACTGCAGTTAATGGAACTATCCATTTGCTTAAAGCTAAGCACATGCCTAAATCTTTGCAAGACTCGGTACAGACTGTATGGTAGTTATGCTTCCACCTCCCTCAACCCACATGCACAGGAATGAAACCCGAATAAATCATGAAGAATTATTTTCTCTAAAACATATTAGCCCAGTACAAATCAACTAAAATCATAGGACAACAGATCCATCATGGGAATTTATGAATACTTAAAATGTGTAAGTCATACAAATAACCAAAGTGTATTAAAACTATATTTTTTGCCTACCTAAAGGTCAATCTAGTCTTTAGAAACTGTATTTTATTAAAGTTTTGAATAAAGCTACAGATTTATCAATTTGTTCATGCCACATAAGATCAAAAAATAATTCTTTTGTGTCAGTTAATTCCCTGAGTTTGCATCAGTGCTTGACCTACAGAGGGCCAAATTCTGCTCTCTTGTATTGCACCTGGGTGCAAACCTACTGACCACTGTGCTACCTGGGAGTGTTAATGTACTACATTACTGGCAAAACTGTACGTGATCACAAAGGCTTTTAGTAAGAATCAGTGATGTATTTGGAAAATCCTTTTACCGTTACATTTATGAACAGATGTTTGGAGTTTGCTAGTTCTCAGTTTCTAAAGGCCTACAGTCTTTATTCCAACTTGAATTCATTTATTTCACCTAAACATTTAGGGTAAAACTCACCCATGTTCAGAGGACCAGCAAAAGTGGGACTTACAAGAGCCATAGCCTTGTGATGGCCCTTAGTGAATTGTGCATTCAGTAGTAGGTGTGCCCTAGTGCACAGAGTACTACATTGGAACATGCGAGACCAGGGTTCTAGTCTTGGCTCTGCCACTAGCCTGCTGAGTGACTGGGGCAAGTCACCCAAGTGCTCCGTGCCTCAGTTTCCCCATTTAAAATAGAGAGAAGGATGTTGACCCTCCTTTGTAAGATGCTTTGGGATCTACTAACAAAAGCACTATATAAGAAAACATGGTTACTTACCTTGTAACTCTTGTTCTTCGAGATGTGTTGCTCATATCCATTCCAGTAGGTGTACGCGCCGCGCGTGCACGTTGTCACAGTGCGCAACACAGCAGAACCGAAGGCCGCATCATCCCTGGACTGCTGGACCAGGGCATAATGGCTAGTAAACGTGTGCACGGAGGACCAGGTCGCCGCTCTGCAGATTTCCTGGATGGGAACTCGTGCGAGGAACGCTTACCGACGATGCCTGGGCTCTCGTAGAGTGTGCAGTTATACGCCCCCGAAGGGAGATGCGCGAGGTCGTAACATGTTCTTATGCAGGACGTTACCACGAGGAGATCCTCTGTGAGGAGACTGGCAGCCCCTTTGAGCCGCTCAGCTATTGCGACAAAGAGCTGAGTGGACTTGCGGAACGGCTTAGTTCTATCTATATAAAAGGCGAGCGCCCTGCGCACGTCTAGGCAATGTAACTGTTGTTCCTACGAGATGAATGAGGTTTAGGAAAGAATACGGGAAGGAATATGTCCTGTTAACGTGGAAGGCTGAGACAATTTTGGGGAGGAATGCCGGGTGCGGCCTCAGTTGCACCTTGTCTCGATGGAAGACCGTGTATGGAGGGTCCACGACGAGTGCGCGCAGCTCTGATACGCGCCTAGCGGATGTGATGGCCACCAGGAACGCCGTTTTCCAGGACAAATGGAGGAGGGAGCATGTAGCCAGCGGTTCAAACGGGGGAACATAAGACAAGACAACACGACGTTAAGATCCCAGGAGGGGGCTGGATGACGGACTTGAGGGTAAAGGCGCTCCAGCCCTTTGAGGAATCTAGTGACCAGTGGGTGCGAAAAGGCGGAATGGCCATCGGCCCCGTGGTGGAAAGTGGAGATGGCCGCCAAGTGAACCCGGAGCGAGGCTATAGCCAGGCCTTGTTGTTTGAGCGACCATAGGTAATCCAAGACGATCGGGATGGAAACATTGGCAGGGTGGAAGCGCTTTTCCGCACACCCAGCACGTAAAACGCTTCCACTTGGCTACGTACGTCGTCCTCGTGGAGGGCTTTCGACTGCCGAGAAGTACTTGCCTCACTGGGGAAGAGCAGTGCAATTCGGACCCAGTTAGCCACGCAGGAGCCACGCCGAGAGGTGAAGGGACTGAAGGTCCGGGTGACAAAGCCGGCCGTGGTCCTGCGTGATCAGGTCCAGGTGAAGAGGCAGGGGAACAGGGTCCACTACCGACAGGTCCAGGAGCAGAGAGTACCAATGCTGACGTGGCCATGCGGGGCGATGAGAATCAAGCGGGCCCTGTCCCTGCGCGCCTTCAGAAGGACCTTGAGGATTAATGGGAACGGAGGGAAGGCATAAAAAAGGTGCGTTCCCCACGGAATCAGGAAGGCATCCGCTACCGAGTCCCGCTCGCGGCCTTGGAAGGAGCAGAACAGCGGACACTTCCTGTTCGTGCGAGATGCAAAAAGATCCATGTGGGGATGCCCCCACTTGCGGAAAAGCGTAAGGGCTACGTCTGGGCGAAGGGACCATTCGTGGGAGCTGAACGACCGACTGAGATGGTCCGCCAGGGTATTGCGCGCCCCGGGGAGAAAGGAAGCGACTAGGTGGACTGAGTGGGCTATGCAAAATTCCCACAACATTATGGCCTCCCGACAGAGAAGAGGAGATCTCGTCCCGCCCTGCTTGTTGACATAGTATACCGCTGTGGTGTTGTCTATGAAAACTGATACACAGCGGCCTTGGATCTGCCGATGGAAGGCTTGACAAGCAAGGCGGACCGCTCTCAATTCCCGGACGTTGATATGGAGAAGCAGATCGGGAGGAGACCAGCGACCCTGCGTCCTCAACGGCCCTATGTGGGCTCCCCATCCCAAGTCCGATGCGTCCGTAGTGAGGGACATCGAGGGCTGTGGAGGATGGAATGGGCGCCCCGCGCAGACGACGGACTCCTCCAGCCACCATTGGAGGGAGAAGAGTATGTCGTGTGGGACTGTGACGACGGTATCCAATGACCGACTGGCTTGGCGCAGCTGAGGATGAGCCACGACTGCAGAGGTCTGAGCCGTAGCCTGGCGTGCTGCGTCACGAAAGTGCAGGCCGCCATGTGGCCCAAGAGTGTGAGGCAGGTGCGAGTAGAAGTTAGAGGTGCTGCCTGCAACCTCCGGATGATGTCCGACAAAGCCTGGAATCGGGACAAGGGAAGAGTGGCCGTGGCCGTGGTAGAGTCTAGGACGGCGCCGATAAATTCTATCCTCTGGGTAGGGGACAGAATGGACTTCTCTACATTCAGCATCAGGCCTAGGTTTGCAAAAAGGCGGCTGATCATGCGGACGTGGGAGAGCACCTGGCCTGCTGACGGTCCTCGGATAAGCCAGTCGTCGAGGTAGGGGAATATATGCACCCGGCTGCGACGAAGGAAGGCGACGACTACGGCCATGCACTTCGTGAACACTCTCGGGGCCGCCGAGAGGCCGAACGGGAGGACCGTGAACTGATAATGACGGCTGCCTATGAGAAAGCGCAAAGAACCTCCGATGGGGCGGGAAAATGGCGATAAAAATAGGCGTCTTGCATGTCGAGGGCGGCGTACCAGTCTCCAGGATCTAGGGATGGGATGATGGTCCCCAAGGAAACCATGCGGAATTTCAACTTCAGTAAATATTTGTTGAGTCCGCGGAGGTCGAGGATGGGACGGAGACCTCCCTTGGCCTTGGGAATCAAGAAGTAGCGGGAGTAGAACCCTCTGCCCTTCTCGTTTTGCGGAACCTCCTGAATGGCACCTTTGTCGAGGAGCGTTTGCACCTCCCGGAGGAGGATCTGCTCGTGAGAGGGGTCCCTGAAGAGGGAGGAGGGAGGGGGGCGGGAAGGCGGGTACGAGGCAAACTGCAGGTGGTATCCAAACCGCAGCGTGCGGAGGACCCAACGGTCTGAAGTGAGCCGGCGCCACGCAGGGAGGAAGTAGGAGAGACGGTCGGAGAAGGGTGGAGAGGGGTTCATGGAGGAAACTGGTACATCGCCTCTCTCGAGGCGTATCTTCAAAATGAGGACTTCGAGCCGGAAGAAGGCTTGGTAGGTCCTTGGCCTTGACCCCCTTGATTACCAGACTGTCTGCGCCTGCCATTCTTATTGCGGCGCCTGAAAGAGTCTTGTCTCTGTCTGGCGGGGGGAAAGGCCTACGCTGTTGTTGTAGTTGCGGGCGGAAGGGTCTACGCTGTGTCACGGGCGTATGCATTCCAAGAGCCCGCATAATGACCCTGTTATCCTTTAGGCTTTGCAGCCGCGGGTCGGTCTTATCCGAGAACAGGCCCTGGCCCTCAAACGGAAGATCCTGGATGGTGTGCTGGAGTTCCGGAGGAAGGCCAGAGACCTGCAGCCAGGAGATACGACGCATCGTGACACCGGAGGCCAGAGTTCTGGCGGCAGAGTCGGCCGCGTCCAGTGCCGCCTGCAAGGAGGTGCGTGCAACTTTCTTTCCTTCGTCCAGAAGGGTGACGAACTCCTGACGAGCGTCTTGCGGGAGGAGCTCTTTGAATTTATCAGCCGCTGTCCAGGTGTTAAAGGAGTAGCGGCTGAGTAGAGCTTGCTGGTTAGAAACTCGCAGCTGCAATGCTCCGCAGAATAGACCTTGCCCAGTAGTCCCATCTTCTTCTCCTTGGACTTGTGGGCTCTGGCCCGCTTCTTGGCCCATGACGTTCCCTCTCGGTTCACCGCTTGAACACACGAGGGAGCATGGCGCAAGGTGGAATATTATAGGTAACGTCATAGTCTTTACATGGACATGTATGTTTGCGTTCTAACCCTCGGCAGTGGGGGAGAACGGAGGTCGGTGACTGCCAAAGATGGTGTTTGGCCGTTTGCTCTGTATTGTTTTAACATAAGGGCAGGGCAACACGAGGTGGGGGCTCAGACGTGAGTATACTGCACACTAGCGGTGTCCTCAACGCTCAGAGACCTCTGTCGAGCCTGAATTCATGGTTCAGCACCACCTCGCTGAGGAGGTCTTGTGTGAGCCCTCAAGTCTAGGGGGGTGGAAGCCATGGATGTCGTTCGGCGTAACTGCTTCATCAGGGGAGGAAGATGCAAGATGACCTGGCAAGAGTGGGGTCTGGGAGCTCCGTAGCTGGCAAGTACGGTTCAGCCGTCTGAGGGATTTCCGCAGGCAGGAATGGACGGACCGCCTTCCCTCGGGGATGGTGGGGCCGTGACGCTGCAGCCTCTGGAGCCCTCGTTCTGGGTCAGGCGCACGTGCGGGAACGAGCGAGAGACACCACTGGGAGACGTTTAGAGTGGTATGGCCAGGGCGCGTTCCAGAAGCACCCATGCTTGTGGGCCCTGCTCCATGGTGACCTTCTGGGAATGTGAGTGGTGGCCAGGTCTTTCAGAATCCAAGATTAGATACTGTCAGTCCGGGAGGATACAGAGCCCTTGGTCGGGAGGGCCATGGTGGGTGACCGCAAGGAGGGGGGATAGCGAGGATTCATCCCCAGCGCCCTACTTGATGGGCGACGACCTCCGCGGTTGGTCGAGATCAGTTGCCTGGTGAGTCGTACCGGTTGGCCGCAGGGACCGCGGCCGGGACCTGCGACCTGCGCTGTGCGGTGCCAGGAGGCTCGAACCGGGAGAGAGGACCTGCGGTGCCACGGTGTAAGGGCTCCTGGAGTATGCGGTTGCTTGCCGCGCTAGCGGGCGGCTGGACCCCGACGCGAGTTCTTGCCGGGGAGTAGTACTGATCGGCGCAGATGATGTGACCGGTGTTGCGCGAGGTTCGACCTGGTGCCGCCGTAGTGCAGAGCGGTGCCGGGACTCGAGCGGCGTCGCAAGCGGAGAACCTCCTTGTGATCGGTGCGGGGAAGGGAACGCACGGTGTTCTGGATCTTTGAGCGGCGCGCGGTCGGAGAATCCGGGACTGCGTGCCCCTCATAGGGGTTGGCTTGCGCCTTAGAAAGGCCAACCCCTGCACCGGCGGCGCCGCGGGTTGGGGCAGCCAGGCCTCAGTCAGAGCAAATCAGGGTCCCGTGCCGACGAGAAAAGTCTCGGGCGTGAGCGAGAGGTATCAGCTCTACCCCAGATCTTGGCGGGGAGCATGGGAGGGAGTCGGACTGCGGACGGACCGCCGGGGGCCCGGAGGTCAACGAAACCCTTGCACAGCCAGCACTGGAGCCGGCGCCGGCAGTGGGTGCTCCTTACGGCTGGGCCGCTTTAGTCGGGTTGAGGACGTAGAGGGCCTCTCGCGGGAGCCGGTGCCGGAGAAGGTCGTGCCGGTTTGCTGTCTTCCGGCTGCCGAGGGGTCCGGTTGCCGGTTAGCCGCGCTCGTGTGCCGGAAGGCGCGGGCGTGTATGTGCCGTCCATAAGGTAGCGTCCTGTAGGGGCGCTCGGTCTCGAGCTCCTTTTTTGTTCCGGGGAGAACGGAGACTTTATGTGGACTATCTAGAGATGTGCACTATTGGATTTCCCCCAGGCACTTCAGGCAGGCGTCAGTGGGGGATACACTGAGTGGGCATCGGCTTTCATTACAAGATTCGAGACGCCTTGAACCCCGGACGAACCAGGCATCCAGCACCGGCGCAACCGGAGACGCAAGGAAAGACGGGCCAGAGCACCTTACCCAGATACAGAGACGAGAGATAAAAATACACTATATAAGACAACATATACTAACTTAATCTAACTTAACTACACTAACGTATGCTAGTAACTAATGAACTAGAACAGTAACAATTGACAAGAGAAGCTAGGGAATGTGGGAGTAACATACTCAGCCTCCACAGTTCCAACGACCGACACGGCGGTAAGAAGCGAACCTGAGGCTAGCGGGCGGAGCCGGCAGGGGTTATATATGCACCCTGCCACTAGCGGCGCCACTCAGGGGGCGACCTGCCGGCCCGTTGAGTTGCTAGGGTAAAAGTTTCCGACGAACGTGCACGCGCGGCGCGTACACCTACTGGAATGGATATGAGCAAGCACTCGAAGAAGAACTACATGTTGTTATTATGGGATGGGAAACTATGGTTATTCTTCACAGCTGATTTTACTGTTATTTTTCTGTTCAAACTACATAACTCTTTGAACTGTTGGGAAAAGTTATCATGCATCACTCTACAGACAACTTTTAATTATATTCTGTATGTTTAAACACAAAATCTACTTATCAAAGATTTGTTTTAATTTTAATACACACCAATATAGTCCTTAAAATAAGCTGCATTCTTCTTGCACAATACAAGAGTTTGATGCATGTTACACGATGCAATATGCAGGATATCATGTGAGTTGTTCATACATCTTGATGTTTATTATCAACTCCTTTTAGATAGTAGATTACTGTACAGAATTTAAAGATGCTAATACAGTAAAACACTTTAGTGGAACTATTCATATGCTTTAAGTTAAGGAAGTACTTGAGTTCTGGCTGAATCAGGGCCAGACCTGGGCCCCTTGACAATAAAGCAGAGATACAGAAAGCAGTAGATGACATATGCTTTAAAATCTCTGAATATTGTGACAGAAAATGAGAGTTATTGAAGTATTTAATTGAGGCCTATTCGACAGGTTGTGTTAGCACCAGGGTAAATAGGAACTGGAAAACAAGTAGATGGACTGATTTTTTTAATTCTTCCACTGACCTAAGGGTCTTTACCCTTATATTTTATGCCCTTCCAGAACAGGCAAAAAAGAGGCAATATTTGGGACTAGGAACATAATATTCACTGGTCCCATCTTACTCCTACAACATTATTAATTATTAATATAATGGTAATACCAAAAGGCCTTACTCTGGGGGGAGTGGCCTCAGTGTGCTTGGAGTGGTGCAAATACAGATCAAGAGACAGTCCCTGGCCCAGAAACCTTACAGTCTAAAAGACACAAGAACAGATGAATGTCTGGGGTTATTTTTTTTATTCTTATAATTTTTTTTTGTAATAATTAAAAAAAAATAACCCCAGCCATTCATCTGTTGATGATAGTACATACAAGTAGTTGAACATGGTGATGACTCACGCAGTTTTGTGTTACTGATGTTTTTAACTCGGAGTAAAGGTAGGTTATGGGGCAGTGACAGGAATAAGGGACTTAGTATAAATGAGGAAAGGAAGGGGAAGATTGAAATCATCCCTTGCCACTGCCTAGCCATGATGATCTAGCAGGGTTTTGTATGCACCAGATCATCTTTAGTTAAAGGCTTTGTATATACTGGAAATTAATCCTGATTTCAGCAATTGGTGGTCATCAAAGTGCACCAGTGCAAATCCCTACTATAGTCAATGACACCCACAACTTGCACTGAGAGCTTAACCCTGTTTGAACCCATGATTTGCTCCACCAATACAAATTCCAACTTTATCTACACTAGATGTCTGCACTGGAGCAACTACATCAGTTTCTAATCAGCAACTGCTGATATCAGGGCTAATCCCTATTACAGAGAAGGCTTTTCAAAGCCTGAAAATGCAGAGTTTCCTAGTCTGGTGACTAATTCCATCAGTTCTGATGTGATGCCTACAAAACCCTACCAGAACATCACGGTACCCTCTTGGCATTGATATAAATGACTGCACAAGGTGCAAGGCAATGCAGGATCAGGCTCCTCAGTTGAAGAAGGGCACATTCCCACTTGAAATCTAGAGGGTGAGAATTTTTGTTTTACAAAAAGACTTTAGATAAACTCTGTGGAGGGAAGGGCATTTCATTTGGACTATGATTCAAAGGACTAGTCCATTATTTGTTTGTTGGACTCTTGGTTGGACCCTATACAAGTGCAAACTTTGGCTTTGCTCTTCGTTTTCTTTGGAGTTAGGCTCCTCCTTCCTCTGGAGAGGGAGAGCCTGCCCTGTGACAAGGAGATCTTCTGCACAGTAAATATTTCAGTTACAAAATATTTTCAAAGGGGGGCTGCATATGAACATTACTCAGTTCTCAATATTGAGGAATAGTCTTAAGCAGGTTGTTAGTAACTGATGTATTTCGAATGAATAAAGGAGAACTATCTGCTTTATTTCTGGGTCACATAGCTAGTGGCTATATAGTTTTTATTAAAACATACTGACAAAGGGCGGAAGATTTACAAAAACAAAGCCTCTGATAAAGATACTTAAGTGCATGTGCCAATTTTGGATCCTGCAGAAAGAGGCAAACTGTTATTGACTAACATAAACTTAGTGTCCTCATTTAATTAAAAATAAGAGGAAGGGAGTAAATGATAATTGCAGCTCTTACAAAGCATTTAAATGCAAGTGAACAGAATCAGGCATAGGTCAGATATGCTCTCATACACCGACAACAATGCACTTAATAAGAATTATTACTACTACTACTAATGAGGGTTTAAAAATCATTCAAACAATTCCTGTGTAAAAAGGCATTTTTGCTGTTGTACATATGGTTCTCTCTATTACTAGTGCTGAGAGTTGCCTATCGTATTTCAGACTTGCTTTTCTCCTTCCAATGGCAGTTAAAATGAATCAGTACTTTGTTCAAACAAGGCAGCAGTACTCCTCCCTTCTTTCTCCCACCCATACTGCATGAAACTCTTCTGCATGATCTTCAGGAATTTGGTTTCTGTTGTATGAAAATATATGGCCAAGTTTGGAGGTAGAGAGAACCACTGAGCATCATCATTCCCTTCCAAGCTCAGGGGAATTTCCCAGAGTACGATAATACTGACTCTTATTACATTACATGAAGGACCCTTCCACATTCTCAGACTCCCTTGGGGTAATGGAGAGCAGAGTTTGGCCCTACGTGGGAAGGGAATTCATGGGGGCAATTATGTACGGAGGTTCAAAGGTGCTACACAAACATCACATAAGGACTTGGTTTAAATGCTGATACCCCACAATCTGTGAGATTTGCCCAATATAATAAAACTTTCACAGGTTTGGAAGGCTCTCTCTATTTGGGAAGCAAACGATGCCTCACTAGGATGACTTGCAGGAAAGTCCATGACTTTCAACTTAGATTCCTTGCATCCCCTTTAGCTTTTCTCCATGGAGGGTAGGATTTGGTCCAATGTAACTAAGAAGTGTATTGTGTGTCAATGAGGGGAAAGTAGCATCCTCAGCAAATCCAGGATTCCCCTTTTTTAATCCTCATAAAGGCCTGATCACATTGATCTTATGCTAGTGAAGGAAGCTGGATAGGGCTCACTCTTGGGAGGACAGAGATTGTCACTAGAGCCGAATAGGTGGTGTTTCCTAAATGTGTTCTTATTTTCAAGTGCCATATTCTAAAGCCATTTTGGCTGTCTAGAAAAGCAGACATTTGTTTGCAGTCCCATATAGTACTTTTAGCAGTTCCAGAGTTATTTGTGTTGATGAACATTATATTTTACATATAAAATAACACACTTTTTAAAAAAAATTAACAAAAATAAACCAAAATAGGGAATGATCATATTGGCTAACAACTTTCCAATCCATGCCCACGCATACACTTAAGATTTATACAACACTTTCCACTTTTGAAGCATTGCACAAATAATGAATTCCCCCAACACTCATGTTGTTAGGTATTATTGCCTCCATTTCATAGATGGTGAAATACCCAAAGAAATGTCTTTAGCTGACTACCCAAGAATAAACTGCAGGGGGTAAATCTAAGTTTCCCTCTCCCATTTGTTAATTGCTTTTTAAAATTGTTCAATAATGGAGCACAAAATTGTTCAGTTGCAATACTAAGTATAAAAAGCTTTGAGAATTTTTAAATCCCCAGAATGAATTTTTTCCCTGACCTACACCGTACAGACATTGATTATGGCTAGCAATAACTACCATCCCAATTTTAACCACCCCAACTAAAACAGACAGACATTAACAACTGCCAATGTTAGCTAAAACTGTTTATTTCCATACCAGCTGCATGGAACAAAATGCTGTTCTTTCTCCACCTCACTGATGCCCTCTCACATCTTAAAATCTAACTGATGACCCAACTGTTCTAGACTAACCTACAAGGTGTTCCTGTTGACCATCTGCCCTTGAATTCAAGGAGTGGAGGAGGCGGGCCATTCTCAGTAAAGCTGTTTTCTAGCTGTGGAACTCATGCCCTCTGACACTACACAGGAGCTAGAGTTTGCTAGCTTTCATAAGGTTCATCTTCTCAGTCAACCATTTGCTTGAGCTTTGGACTAAGATCTTGAGTTTTAACTTTCAAATCCTTTTCCCCTCTCTATATTTTTAAAGTAAATTTAGGGCTAATCTGACAGTTGTGGAGAGAGCAGTACTCCATTTAGTCACAAAGGCGGTCCAATATGGCCATTCCCCACACACCCCTGCCAACGTGCCTCAAACTTGTTCCAGGAGGACTGCCTTTAGAGCTAAATGAGTGATTCATTAAATCTGCTGAGACTACCACAAAGAGTGATAATGAATGGCCTTCCTAACATGAATTACTGCAAAATGAGACCAGCATCTCATGTCACAGACACCAATAAACTGCCACTTAGCTCCCATGTCTCTGCTACTTCTTATAGCTATGCTAGGCAGCTCAGATTGAAATTAACAAGACCCATTCAGAACCTTATGGAAATCATGCCGTTTTTGCTGCGTGCTGGAATTGCTGCATGTTGTTGCTGCGTGCTGTAGTAGTTCACTCTGGCGGAGCAGGAGTAGATTAGCAGTGATTTCTCTTCCATCATTATGCTCAGCCCCACCCTTTGCATCAGCCAGGTAGAGAAGACAGAAAGCTCCTCTGCCTTCTAGCGTGGAAGGAGGAGTGGAGTGGAGCTTCACATTTAGAGGACACCCACTAGCTAGACACAAGATAAGAAAGATGGAGCCTGAAACAGGGACAGCATGTTGATAGAAAATTCAGAAAATTCCCTCTTCCTAGACACTGCTTTGATCCTCATTGGTAGTTCCCACCCCTCCCATCCCTAGCACCATCTTCTTCATATGTAGGTCAGGGGCAGAAGCTTTAGTTTTCTGTCTAGTAAGTGTCAAGTAAATCTTTGAAGCCATTACCAATCCACTGAGCTATCGAGTTCCTTTGTGCTATTTATGAATCATTAAAACACACAGGTTAAAATACGGACTATGTTTTAATTTGCGTAATTACAGTCCAAACTAATAAATAGTTTCCCATCTTACTATTTCTTAAAACTATTTTTAAAATGTTCTCCTTTATAAGCAGAACATTCTACTCTAGGGCACTATGATGTTATGAGAGGTTGGCAAACAGTTCCTTGGGTGTGGGAGGAACTCTGCCTTTGGCCTGGTGCCTCACTATGTACCCAAAGTGTGCCAACATCTCAACATCCGCACACCCCGTCACGTTTCTTTTTTAACTAACTACAGAAACGAAACATAGTATGCCATGCCTTATTTATATTAACCAAGATTGCTATTTACAAGTACTTCAGCTGTGGTATCTCAGCCTTTATAGATATGATTATTTTTTTCCAGCTATAGCAGACTACCTTCATTCATTTTCACTTGATGAGTTTGTTTCATGTCCAGTGGTGACAAAACAATTTAATCAATGACAGCAGAATGGTTGGTCCTTTTTACAAAAACAAAAACACCTATATTTGTATTATATTTGTTAACCTTTACTGAAGACAAGTCACATCCCATTTCCATTGCAACGGATACTAGCTAAGCTATTCATTTCTCAATGCTGAGTTCTTGGTTCATTTGTAATCATGAAAATACAGAGCTACTCATTTGTATATTTTAATTCATCTTTTACCAAGACTGTGCACTGCTGCTTAGGGAATACTACACAAAGTTTTTGAGAAGCAATCCGATCTAATGCTTAGAGCACAAGCCTGGGAGCCAGGAACTCCCACATTCTAATCCTGGTTTCACCACTACCCTGCGTCCCCGTTCCCCACTGTAAAATGGAGTAATTTGCACTACTTATTATTTGTAATACATTAATGCCTACAGGCCCCAGTTCAAGAGAGGGGCCACTCTATACTATTCACAAAAGTGTTGTGAGGATTAGTTATAGTTCATGTTTGTACAACCTTTTTTTAAAAAATAAAAGTTCTAGATAAGTGATAATCATGATTGTTCTTATTAGTTTATCAGTGCACAGATCTGAGATTTTGCTGTATGAATCACCTGATATTTTTAATGTTAGGTTACAATGCATCTTCCATGCTACATGATGCTAAAATGCAATTAAAATTCACACCATTAAATTAAATACACCAATTTTCTAACTGTTGGGTTTGGTGGGGGGTTGGGGTTTTTTTTGTTTGATTTGTTTTTGGAGGCATTTGGTCCTAGACAGCAGAGCACAAATACTTATCCATCACAGAATGCCACTTATGTTCATCTTCTCCTTCAAATCTTCCATTTCCCCACTAACGGTTTGATATCCTAACCTGTTACAGAAAGCTAAAAGAGAGAGGCAATGATTCCCCAGCCATGGCTTTTAGTGGTTACAAGACACAGTGGACTCAAGTGCATCTTTACTTTGCTGTTGTACTTCCAATTTTTACCAACCAATAGATTTATAATCCTGAGGTCACTACTGAAATTGGGACTTCTCTTTAGCTGTTGTATCAAGACTAAGCCTAACTTTCAGGAGTGTCTACATAAGAAATATACACCAGTTTAAGGTGTTATTTTTAACCAATATAATTAAACTGGTGCAAACAGCTGGACGCTCTTAGGGCAGGTCTACATTGGCAAAGTTACAGCGCTGCCAGTTACAGTGCTGCACAGAGTGTGCTGGGAAACTGCTGTTGTGTGTTCTCACTGTCAGCTGCCTGTACAATAGCATGTTCACAGTTGTGGAACTTGCAGCAGTACTCAGAGCAGTGCACTCTGGGCAGCTAACCCACAGAGCACCTCTTTCTCTTCTGCTGCAAAGTCTTGTGGGAAGGTAGAGGGGGTTGTGGGCATCCTGGGGCCTGTCCCAATGACCCATGATGCATTGCTTCACATCCCAGAAATCCCTGTGCTTCCGTCTGCAATAGATGCCATCTTTCAGTGATTTGTGTACTGTGCGCTCTGTCTCTTCGGGCTGCAGGAATGGATCCCGAACTGTTGACCAGTATGCTGCTTACTCTGACAAACACATCATGAGTGGCAGTGGAGTTATTCCTTAAAAAACAAAGGCAAGAGGAGTGTGACATTGATCTCACCACGCGTAGTAGCTATGACACAAGATTGCTTTTGGCATTCACGCAGGTGCTGACCACGGTGGAACACCACTTTTGGGCTCTGGAAACAAGCACTGAGTGGTGGGATCACATTGTCATACACATTGGGGATGATAACCAGTGGCTGCAGAACTTTCGGATGAGGAAAGCCACATTCATAGGACTGTGTGATGAGCTCACCCCAGCCCTGCGACGCAAGGACATGAGAATGAGAGCTGACCTGTTGCTGGAGAAGCATGTGGCGATGCACTGTGGAAGCTGGCTACTAATTGGTCACTAACCAGTTCGGAGTGGGAAAGTCGATCGTTGGACTTGTGTTGATGCAGGGCCATTACTTGCATCCAGCTCCGAAAGACCGTGACTCTGGGCTACGTGCATGATGTTGTGGATGGGCTTTGCACAAATGGGCTTCCCTAACTGCGAAAGGGTCATAGATGGCACATTATTCCAATTCTGGTACTAGACCACCTACCCACCAAGTACATTAATCATAAGGGGTTTTTCTCAGAGGTTCTCCAGGCACTTGTGGATTACTGTGGGCGTTTCACATACATTTGAGCAGGCTGGTCTGGAAAGGTGCATGATGCACGCATCTTTCAGAACACTGAGCTGTTCAGGAAGCTGCAAGCAGGGACATTCTTCCCAGACCAGAAGATCACCACAGGGGAAGTCAAAATGGCCATTGTGATCCTGGAAGACCCCGCCTACCCCTTAATGCCATGGCTTATGAAGCCATACACGGGGCAACTTGACAGAAGCAAGGAGTGGTTCAACAACAGGCTGAGCAAGTGCAGAATGACTGTTGAATGTGCTTTTGTCCATTTAAAAGCCAGCTGGCACTGTCTCTGTAGGAAGCTGGACATGGCTGATGACAATATTCCTATGCCTATAGCTGCATGGTGTATGCTCCATAATATTTGTGAAGGGAAGGGTGAAAGCTTCACTCAGGGCTGGACCGCAGAGGCTCAGCACCTGGAGGCTGAGTGTGAACAGCCAGAGACCAGGGCTATTAGAGGGGCACAGTGGGGGGCCATAAGAATCAGGGATGCCTTGAAGCAGCAATTTGAAGCTGAAAGTCACTAATATTTGTTGCTATGCTCGGGATTGCAGTGCTTATAATGCTGGGAGGTGATTGGTACACATGATGCAACATAATTGTATATTGTTTTGCGGTGCTCTTTTTGCTTTCAATTAATAGAATAAAGATTGCTTTCAAGCCAACATAAATTCTTTTATTAAAAAAGACAACAACTGAAGGAGTCAACCAAAAAAAAAAAAATCAGCAGGGAGGAGGATGAGGGAAGGGAAGAGCCCAGGAGGTGAAGGGGTCCCAGGATAGCTAAAGATTTGTGTATGTCCAGGGATCATATCCAACCTTCTCCTTTGGAGTACAATGCAGCGGGTACTGTATTTCAGCAGAGCCAAACTGCAGAGGGATGGGTGTTAGTGCAGTGGGTACTGGGTGTCCACAGGGCTGGACTGTGAGGGAGGAGGACTGGAGCCAGGAGGTTACTAAGAGTGTGTTGGCGGTGTCTAGGGGAGCATGGGAAAGAGTTTTATGACAGTGGCTGCAGCGGAGGGCGGATGCAGAGCTGCTCGGTTTGAACAGTTAGTATCACCTGGAGCATGTCTATATGGGCGCTCCATAAGCTTTAAGAGTCACTCCGTGGCTTCATTCTGGCATGTCGCATTCTTCTTTCGGTCCTTCTTGCTATCTTGCCACTCCTTCATTTCCTGTTTCTCGGCTGCAGAGTGCATTATAACATCACATAGAAAGTCCTCCTTCATTCTTCTTGGCCACTTTCTAATTCTGCGCAGCCGTTCAGCTGCCAATCACAAAGAGGGAGGCTGGCTCCCAAGGTCATATCTGTGAAGTTTAAACACAACCGTATTTAACACAGCAGTACTGTTCGCAACACACTGATTCAGTGCTTTAAAGCACAGCCAGTGCTCACACACCTGTCACACCTGTAACTGGCTGACACCAGGCAAGCACACGAGCCACATGACCCCCAAAATGGTGAGTGACCGCAGGGGCAGGGTAAATCACTTCCCGGACTCTGCTGTACACTGGGCATTTGGCTCTTGAGGAGCACTGGAGGGGGGACCTGATAATCATTCCTGTCCCCACACTTTTCACAGGATGGGATCATTATAGAAGATATTTTGCTGCTGAGGTGAGCAGGGAATTAAGGGAGGGTCTTTTCTAAGCCTGCAGCTTCTGCCCTGGCCCCTATGCGGCCACCTGTGTGCAGCAATGGTGTCCACGACCACTCCCATGATGGCACAGTGGTGCAGGAAATTACCGTTAATTGGACAAGAAACAAAGCAGCTCTGCCAAAGAACCTGCGGCAGCAGATTGCCCAGTATCTCCATGGGAGTTTCCTGGAGATCTCGGAGGGAGATTCCTGTGAAGTGAGGGAGTCAATCAACAGCCTGTTCTGTCACTCAGACTAGGAATGCAGTGGGAGACAAGCCTGCTTTTTGTAACCCTTCTGCCCCCAACAGCTAGCTTCAGCGATTCCCAAAATCAGATCCACATCCCAGAGGCTTCCTCTCCTGTTTGCGCTTTGCCAACAGCTACCCCTCCAGGGTAGAAAAGAGCTCCTGGCTGCATGCATCTCTGGCCTCCACCTCCACATCCTCATCCAAGATTTCCTCCTCATGGCTCAGTCCACTCTCGAGTGGCACGTGAGGCACTGAAGTATCCACAGTGGTCTTCACAGTAGCATTGGGGTCGCCACCGAGTATTGTGTCCAGCTCTTTGTAGAAGCAGCAGCTCGAGGGCGTAGCACCGGAGTGGCAGTTTGCCTCCCGTGCCTTGTGGTAAGCGTTCCGCAGGTCCTTCACTCTGATGTTGCACTGCAGTGTGTCCTAGTCACAGCCTCTTTCTGTCATGCATCGTGAAATCTGTCCGGACGTGGTATAATTCCTATGGCTAGAGCACAGCTAGGACTGCACAGCCTCCTCTCCCCAAATGCTGATGAGGTTCAGCAGCTCGGCATTGCTTCAAGCGGAAGAGCAGGCATGGCCACCTGGAAAGATGCGCTGAGACCACTGCAGGCATCACCAAGCAAACAGGAAGGGGGCTTTCAAATTTCCAAAGGAATGTACAGGGTGAAGATGACAGTTGAGGGCAGGGCAATAGAGTTCAAACCGATGACCAGAGAGGTGAGAACAGGCATTGTGGGACACCTCCCAGAGGCCAATTGTAGTGCCGTAATTGCCATGGTGTCTACACTGGCACCGCAGCGCTGTAGCCCTGGCACAGAAAGCTCTATGCCTCTCGTCGGGATGGGTTTTTTACAGCGCTGCAACTGCACAGTTTCTGCGCACTAAGAGGCTTGGCAGTGTGCACACCTCAGGAGTTACAGCACAGAAACCCACTTTACTGTGCAGAAACTGCCCAGTGTAGACAGAGCCTTACTTTAGTTTAGCTTGAGTCAATTGGGACTCAATTTAAGGTAAACCCAAACAAGCCATTCTTCTACCGAAATAAGATTGTTCACACAGCCTTATGTACCAGTTGAACTAAATTGGTTTAAAATCATGCTTTAAGTTAAAACAGTAGAATTTTCTCATGTAGACAAAGTCTTAAAAACTTGTCTTCTTTTCACTTCTCCACTCCCTATCCTAAAAGTTTAGCTCCTACATGTGGTTGAAATTAGAAAGCAGGAGTGAGAGTCCATTGCCATTTCTATGCTATTGGCATTTTTAAAACAATATGAATTACGATTCAAACAACAGAACAGTTTATGACCAAGCTAAATAAAAACTACAAACCAGCTGATCAACACTGTCACTCGATAAATCGAAGTTTTAGTCCTATTGTCAATGGCTCTCATTAGGGTGTTTCCAGTTAAAGTTTGTTGCAGA
This sequence comes from Chelonoidis abingdonii, assembly GCF_003597395.2. Taxonomy (NCBI): domain Eukaryota; kingdom Metazoa; phylum Chordata; order Testudines; family Testudinidae; genus Chelonoidis; species Chelonoidis abingdonii. Next base: position 47,528,599 of record NC_133778.1, on the reverse strand, counting down.
AAGTGCTCTGTAGCTTGATAGCCACGTGTGACCATTTAATAATAAATTTGTCAGTGTTCATTACATCATATTTACCATATGCTTCTATGTGATTCAGCTTTGAAAATAGTTACAAATCTCTTTATAGCTTACGAAAATATCACCAAAACAACAACAAAAAAATCTTTAACCAAAGGATATTTCTGTCGATATTAATCTCAAGCTGTGTTTCTGCCACGAGTTTTAAAATAAACTCATCTGAAAATCATCCAATATGAGAAATCGTAAAACAAACAATGAGAAAAAAAAGTTAAATACATTATTCTTTCTTTAGAGCTACAGTATTCCAAAGAAGACACAGAGTAGGTAGCAAACATGCTAATCATTCTATCAGAGCCACTATAGTAGAATTGCCACCACAAAGTCCAATTTTCAGGTTTTACTGACTAAAATATAACATGTAATTTGTCTCCCCAATGGCAAAGTTTGCAGTTAACACTTTAGTCGCTATCATCATAATTAATTGCATTAACTCAGCAAACATTCAAATCCTTCCATCCAGAACACAGTCCCAAATCTAAACTGTGTGCTGGGTATCTCCAAGAGAAGGCTGGAAGGAAAACAAAAATTAGTATGTGGGCTCTATATAAGAACATAAAAAGCTGTACAGAATCAGGCCCCTAGTGTTTCCAGGTGGCAGTGAGCTACACTAGACACATTCAACATTCCCTGCATGACTACAGTAATTCAACAACTTTCCTGCATTCCACAGCTGGCCTCCCACCACCATTCACCTAGCAGCACAGAATATAGAAGGTCATATTTTTTTCATCACTTTTTATGCAGAACATGCCACTGAAAACAGTGGGGAGTTTGCTTAAAAACTGACGGCTCAGAGTTCTTGGTGCCTCCAGGTAGGTATTCACTGCAAAATAAAAAAGTGTGTTGTTAGCTTGAGTTAGCTAACTCCAGTTAAAATAACAATGAAGACACAGCAACTCAGCTTTTAATTTAGGTTAACAGATTGAGTTAAAAGCCTATTTACTATTTTAACCCAAGATAGCTAACCCAGGCTAGCTAACCTGAGTTAAGAACATACTTTTCATTGGAGAAAAAAAGAAAAAGACACTCTCAGTAGCGTGACTGTGTATAAGAAAAGTTACATTTGTTCTTCGTTTTCTGAATGTTAAAACTACTAACTTTCTAGAAGATGTGTACCCTTGGAGCCGTAAAATGGTTGTTTGGAAACCCTGCAACAATCCTAGGGCAAATGCTTACTACTAAACACAGTGCTTCAGTTGTGAGTAATCCTATTGCCTTCACCAGAATGATATGCTTGGCAGTAAGTGTTTTAGGATCACATCCTTAGAGGTTTTATTGAAAACTCAAGTGTATTGATAGCTCTCTTTTTTCTAACTGCAAATTCATGTGTCAATTTTTGTCTAATTTCTGCACAAATGAAAGGAAAACGAGCATCTGAAGATGCTTTATTGTAACACCACAATTAGTTTAATAAGTTATGGGGTTTTATATTTTTCTAGTTCTAGAAGATGGCCTGGTTCTTGCTGCTTTTTTATCTCCTAAACTTATTTATTTATTAAATCTATCAAATCTCAAAGGGAGTTAGTATTTAAGGTAAACTAAGCCTTTATTTCTTTGAATCAGTAAAGATATTTAAATGTGAGAAATACTTAATGAGGCTATGGGATAGCAACTTTCTGGGAACTCATAGCATTTGCTTGCATGGAATTTAGCATAATTTTAATTATTTTAAGACTATATCAATGCAACTTTATGGAGACAATGTTATAATCTCAAGGGAACTTCATTTTATGGTCCATGTCTACAACCCTTACTCATCTGAGCAACTCCACTGATGTTGATGGGACCACTCTGCACGACAAACTACTGGGTCCAAAGTCCTCCAGACAAAACAAAGAACTAAGCCCTGATCACATGGTATTTTCCCCATGAAGTGAATGGGAGAAGTGAATGAAGTCCGTACCATGACTTCTTTCCGAGCAATGCTGGACTCTTAGTTCCACTGAGATCATGAGACTATTCATGGGACTGAGACAAGCAGGATGGGAGCAGTTCAGATCTACTGACATCATCTTCCTAAACAATATCAGTGAAATAAATGTATGGATCTGCAAGTAGGGTCAAATTCACCTCTGGTATAGAGGACCAGAGCAATGTTTGTGCACCACTTAAGCCCTATTTTGAGGGCATAATAGCATTCAAGTGGTACATATGTTTTGTGTTAACCCTCTGTACAGGAATCAATCAGATCCACAAAGAGAAAGTCTACATTAAAATGTAGGTTACGTTATTTGTGGTTTATTCTGCATGTACATGTCATTTTTACTAATGATTTGCGTTAATGTGAATTTTGGACTTTTAATTTTATTATTAGTATTGTGTAAAAGCACTACCCCAAAATTCTGGAGTAGCACATCACTCCATTTTCATTTCTTTAAAAACTGTTTTTATATTACTGATGTGATAGTAAAGTCTCTTTCGTCCTCCTGCAATTAAAAAGATCACAAAACATTGTTTCCAGTTTTTAAAAAGTATTATTGGAGTGGAGTCTCTGTTTGTTTGGGGTTTTTTCAGTTTTAACCCAGAAAGAAACTTTGCAGTCTAGCTCTAATCCTTGCTAATAGGGATTTATAGAAACACTGAAAGCCCGTTATCTAAAGTAGAATGAATGGCACCAGTACAAAGAGAAGATAGTGTATAACTACCACTGAATACCATCAAGTATTTTTAAAGAAAAATGTGCTGCCAATGAGCAGAAAGTAAAAGTATATACCTGAAAAACTCAAGACAGAGTTAAGTTTGCAAGCAATTATATGTTAATTTAGTACGTCATTTTTAGACTATTAAAGTTATCAAAACCAAATGTTTCAAAGTGAGGAATTTCACACATAAGTCAAAATTCTGTTAAAATCAGTGATGTTACTTTGGATTTATATTAGTGCAAAAGAGCAGAATGTAGCCTAAGACTCCTATACCAACCTAATTATGAGGCCAGTACCAGAAAATACAGATATTCTTCCCAGTGCTGAATGCTTTCTTCATTTAAGAGAAAGGAAGTTCTGAATGTTTAAGATCTGAGATGCTGTGATATCTCTCCTTTCCCAGGACACTGGGAAGAGAAGGGGCTCTGGGGTAAATTAAATCAGTTTTTAATCCAATTTACTTAAATTGGCTCAAAGCCCTGTGTGGGCACTTAATTCAGTTCACGAGTGGCTTATTTCAGTTTAGCTTAAACATGTCCTAAATTACTTAAAACTACATCTTTATAAGTCATATTTATATTGATTTAAGAGTGGCCACACAGCTTGTTGCACCAGTTTAACTAAGTCAATTTAAAATCACACTTTTAATTACACAACTACAACTCTGCACGTAGACAAGCCCTCAGGTCTGCTAAGGCTTTTAAAATGCACTAATCTGAACCAAGGCACTCTGGGAAACAGGGACTCTCTGCAGTGGTGAAGTTGATGGGTACTGGCTGCTGTTTGGTACTTTACAAGGTCCCAATTCAGTCTTGAGCTGCTGCTTAGCTCCTTAGCTAGTGGGGCAAGAAGCTCCATTGAGGGAGCTTACATGATAGGCCAAATCCTCACACCAGTGCCCAGCCTAAACATTCGGCATTGGGGAGATGTGCAGAGAGGTGGGGATAGAAATCCTCCTTGCCCAGAGGCTGCAGGAGTGGCTGCAGTAACCTTCTACCCCTCATACAGCTATACATGTGGCTCCATTCCTCCCCACGCTTAGCTATGTATGGAGTCACCATGGAATTGCCAAGGGAAATCATTGGTGCAGCTGCCAGGGGGCCCTCTATGGCCATGGAGGAAGAAACAGGATTTACCCAGGATGCAGAGTTTTATAATTTTGTAGAACACTGGCCTCCCAGCAGCCATTACTCTTACATAATACAGAATAAAAAAAGAATTCTCTAAATGAGCTAGCAAAGCTTGATGATCCACAGTGGACACAGCTATTCTACTCCATCATGGTGCCAGCCCTCCACTGTAATGACCAGCAGCATATCATAGCCTATCCTTTAACTTTATACATTCTTTTTTGACCTCCTCATCAGCCCAGTAGGTGACTAGTTTTGTACAGCTGAATAACAATCCCTGCCTCAAACCATGGATGGCCTCAGCTATGTAGGCATATTATGCAAAGTCCCCGCCCACCCATATGAACTTAGCTTATTTTACACACATAACACATATGAATCCCACTCAAATTTTACACTGTTACTGGTGCTTAATTTACACAGTTAGTGTATGAATGCATGTTAGTCTTACTTTAACTGCTAGCTCTATTGGAACCTCCCACTCTGTAGAAAGACCTACTTGTTTTATAAAAGAAGAATTTGTTAGTTACTGAATGAGCATTCTCTTATTAAAAAAGTCTACGCAGGATACAACATGGCAGCAGTTGGTGCACAATGATGATACCTTGCTCTCCATCCAGGGAAAAAAGAAGCAAGTCAAAGAACAGCAAATACAGGTTGAGAAAATACATTTTTAACAGCCTTAAAGTCATTTTGTATGCATATAATAAAGATCACCTGATGCTTCTGCTTGGAAGAGCTCCATTTAACATAGTTAGCAAATATGCTGCGAGACTGCAAATGAATTTCTGTTTACTTTCCTATTTTTTGAAAAGCACCTCCACCAACTGCACTATAGCTCAGTTCTCTGTGTTAAGCAACAATCCTATCAAGCCTGTGCTCTCCATATGGATAGTGTTTTATTTTTGAATTACAAGATGGCACTCTCTCAAAACTAGGAAGAAAGAACAAACGAACCTTCAAAGAACACTTAACTCAACTCTGCATCCTTATTAGCCTAAACTGGATTATTATTCCCCTTACTACCATCTCCACTACAGCGTAGAGAATATTCTACAGATATTATGACATAACTATATTGATTTGCATTTACAATTTATCATTCTACTTATACCGCTCTCTGAACCTAAAGAGAAAAGGCAGTTCAAACATGTCAATTTCAATTGATATTTTATTTCTACAGTAATTAATTCTATCATAGGTGAATGATTATCTGAAATTAACTTTTCTACTCCTAGAAAATACCACAGGCCAAATGGTTATTCTGCTCAGTTAAGGACAGAATTTGACCCCAGACTGCATGTAGGAGTATTTTGGGCATATGGATTCCTTCTGTTACTCACATGCTTTCAACTGTGATCCACCAGTTGTAGATACTAATGAAATGAATGAAAACTTGGAGCAGAATGCTTTGAAAAATAGTACGATTGGTGTTAATCTTTTTACAGTCCACCATAAATGTCATCCAATCTAATTAATTTCCCTAGACTTCGATAGTTCAAATATTGCAAATTTAAACCCATATACTGTCATAACTCCATGCATGAACTTCCACTAATATCAACAGGAATTTTTCATTAAAAAGTAGCAGAATATGGCCCTTATATTTCTTAAAAGACACTTAGTTTTAAAAAAATTAGATTAGTTTAGAATTAGAAACACATTTAGAACTTTATTGATTCACAGATTTATTAACGTATTCTCCTTCACAAAGTATTAAGAAATACTTAATAGAAAAAAACAAAATTACCTATCTCACTATATTTCTGTTGTTATTATGAACTGCTCTGAAACATTTATTGTACTATTGGCATACCAAATAGAAATTTCAATTCAATTTAATCCAATTTTAAAAAACACTGATCTGCCCGTCACTTTAAAAATACCTTTAGTTGTTTTCATCTATAGTCTATATCTCTGGGTAACTGTATCAAGGGAGGGACCAATGTGTTGATCTTAATTTATTGTAGATGTGAAGGTGCACGATAAGAATCAAAATTAACTTTGGAATAAACTGACTAGCTGAATACTGAGCCATGGTTGCAAAACAAATGCAAATACCCACAAGTCAGAAGAAAGTTTGTGGTTTTCTATGCCCTTATTATTATATACCTCTAGTTTCCATAGGTTCAAAATGTGAAATTATGTTCCTCGTGCACTCAGATATCCTGGGATAAAATTACAAATTAATGTGTTCTGTTCTTGTTTATGTTAAAAGTTCCAAGAATGACAATCACATGAGTACAATGAAGGTCTTTTAGCTGTATGCAGACATGAAAGCTCAGTTCAACTGCTGTTTAATTGTGTATACTCCAGCGCTAGGCAACACTCCAATACTTATTGTAAAGATTGTATAAGGTTTGTCAGGAACAGCAGAATAATGAGGCTTGTGCTTTTTACGCTTAACTTTAAGTGACAGGTATCAGAAGGGTAGCCATGTTAGTCTGGATCTGTAAAAAGCAACAAAGAATCCTGTGGCACCTTATAGACTAACAGATGTATTGGAGTATAAGCTTTCGCGGGTGAATACCCAGTTCGTCAGATGCATGTCTGATGAAGTGGGTATTCACCCACAAAAGCTCATGCTCCAATACATCTGTTAGTCTATAAGGTGCCACAGGACTCTTTGTTGCTTTTTAAGTGACAGTTACCTTTTCCTTAGGATTTTATGTTTATCTTGTGCTAGATCACAGCTAGGGACGTCATAGTGGGTTGGGTGCTTCCTTGTTCAGCATGACAAGCTGCCATTTATAGCCATAGCCTAATATTCTGTTCATGTGGTGCCATTTTTCTGAACAGAGACATGCTCTGTTGTCTTTGGCTTGCTTGTCTCTTTTGCATTGGAGAAGATATTCATTACAAGCTAACAAATGATGGCTTCAATAAATGAAAAATGAATGCACATATTCTGCAAATGCAGCATGTACATTCTGAGTGCAATCAGAAATACTTCAGTGCTTTCACAATTTATAGTTAGTCTGAAAATATCTCTCCAAAGTTCTAACAGGTATTCTCCCACATAAGCCATATGAAATTGGCATCATTAATCATAATCTATAATCATTATTGACATTATTTTTCTCAATGTAAAGGAATCTTCTGACTACAAAAATATACATCTGCAGCAAGAAATAGAAGACTATGTCTGAGTGGTGAGTTATTAGAAACTGCAGATTAGGTGCGTAGACAGAGAATTGTAGGACAAAGAACAATATATTCCTGAACTTTAATTCTATATAAGAAGAAAGTTCACTTATTGTCCAAAGGACCTCACTTACACTTTCCAAGTTTCCATTATATAATTGCTTCTGTATTTAGTGCATAAAGGAAAGAAAATCCCAGGAGGGCAGTGAAATGTCTCCAAAGAAATAACTGTTTAGAACTGGTATAAAATGCCAGTCTTCTGAGCTGCAAAAGCCCTTTTCTGTGCTAAATAACTGCAAGATCTGCTCTTCATAACTAGCTGTCTTACTGTGTTACAACAAAACAAAATAATGAATTTCTCCATTTCTCCAGCTTGCCCTCAACCTCCTACATGTATATCTAACAACCAACACAATGTTCAGTCTCACATAACAGATAAACTTTCCTGGCATAGTCTGCCACCGTAGAATTACAGGTAAAACAGAGGTTGCACTTAAGGTCTAAGCCTGCAAAACTTTAATCACGTGAGTAGTTTTTACTCACAGAAATAGTTCCAAGCACTGTTCACATGATTAGGTGTTTGGGGGATCACGCACAGAAGAGCTGAATATTGTGAAAATGTATATAAGAGCCAAGCTAATCACTTAGGCCTCAGCCCTGCAAACTATTCCACAAAGGTGCATCCCTGAACAGAATCCCCCCGATTTTAGCAGCACTCAGCATGAACAACCCTTATACCTTCAATGACCCAATGAAGCCCAGGAGGTTCTGCATGGTCACAGGGGGTCTGTTCACACTGGGCAGATGACAGGACAGGGACTTAACTTGTCAATTTACCATAGCTTAAAGTAATGTATTTAGATACCAGAGAAATTACAGAAAAATATCTTTATTTTAGTTTGGAATTTACTTTGCAGAAAAAGTTCTTCACATGCTTAGTCTTTGACAGTTACAAAATTATTAATCTGAAATATATGGAGGAGGAGATATAGGAATAACAACAGTATTTTCCTTGCTGTTGATTCCAGTTCCAAATATATGCTTTACCATTTGAGAAAAAAATCCCAAAACATTTTGTCTCTCTTCAAATAAAGTTATTGGGCCAGATCCTCAGCAATTCTTTGTGCTGATCCAGTGGCAGCAGCTGAGAATTCCCCTTCTGCCTCCCCTCATGGAATAGGAAGAGTTCTGGAATAGACTGAAGTTGGAAGGAGTCAAGGCAAGAGAAAGAGGGGCTGGTGAACGACGTGTTCTTACAATCCAGAGCTCCAGTTTATACTAGGACTTGATTCAGTAGCCAGCCTGCATGATCTGAAAACAAGCAAAGGGGGCACAGAGATACCTATGGCTCCACTTTCCCCATGTGCACCAACTGCTGCTCTGATACACTCCCTAACCCACTGAGAAGATGAATTCATACAATTCATGTTGATCTTAGTGGCACTGAACGTGGATAACCAAGTTCAATAACGCCATACTTTTTACTGTTGTGGATTATTTTTATATGAAAATTTCACTTGATAAGTTTGCAGATGCTTCTGCGCAGATGCCAATGAGGATTTAGGGGCAAATTCTCCTTCCTTGTAGGAACAGTTATCTCTATGTTTGGAAATGCGTTACTTAACATCACAAATTTAGACCTTCCCTGATCAACAGCAAAATAAAAACTTGTAAGCTCAGGAGAGTCCAACTAAAAAATAAAAAAGGCTAAACCAGTTATGTGAAAAAAAACGTTCTAATTTCTCATCAAACAAATTAATTAGAAGTAGAATAAGCAGGAAATGAATACATATACATTTAAAAACCAAAAATATATATCCCCTTCCCTGCTGCTAACCTGCGTTTACAGTTAACTGATTTAAACGTTTGGCTCGTCTTGAAAGAACATAAAAACATTAATTAGTTACATAATGATCTGTTTCTTTGCAAAAGAATTATCTGTTTCAACTATTTCTAATGCATAATTTGATTATGAATTCTTAGCTACATATCAGTCATGGGATACATTCCATCCTTATGAAGTAGTAATTGGAAAGAACTTATGCTTCCAAACAGAAGGCCAAATTCTGCCTTTGGATGCAAAACAATTCCATTTGAAGTCAATGGGAGTTGCATTTGTATGTCTGAAACAGAATTTGACAAATAGCAAAATGCAGTCCTTTCTTCATATTGGGGTCAAATTCTACTCTCTGGAACTCTCATGCATCCTCATTAAACTCTGTGGGTTTGCATGGATGTAACAGCAGAATGTGTCTCCCACTCCAATAATTACTTTAATTACAGCTCACAAAAGATCATTGTGTATGTGGTATATTATATATTTAACAACTTTAAATTTGTACTTGTATGTAACATGAAGGAATCTATTCCTGGTTTGCTCTCTCATTATAAGGCCTGAGTTTCTTATGATAAAACTATAACTTTTAAAATTGAAATTACAAATAAAAGTAGTTCTATAGCTTTTGAATACAACTTACCAAAAAAAGCACAATACAAGGGCATGAAGAATCTCATTTGTATTCCCAAAAAAATTTGGGGGCCAATGATGTGTTCCTTACTCAGGCAAAGTTCCCAGTGACTTGAGTGAATGAATATTTACAGATTGTATAGTTATTTATTTACCATTCCATTGTATTAGCAGATTTAGCAACACAACAAAAAACAAACTGAAAAAAAATATTAACTACCGAATAATGTAGTCAATGGAGGTTACAGGAAGGATGAATTTGGCCCATTCTATCTGATTAACTAAAGGGCTTGTCTATTCTTGGGAATTTACCAAAACAGCTATTCCAGAATTATTCCAGAATAGTTATTTCAGTAAATTTCCAAGAGTAGACAAGCCCTAAGTGTTATTAGCACCAATATACTGTACCTTGCGGTCCTTAGTTACTCCACAGTGCCGTGACTTAGTTTGCTTCAATGTCAATAATTCATTTTAGGGCCCAATGTGACTTAGTTTGCTTCAATGTCAATAATTCATTTTAGGGCCCAATGCTGCTCCCATTGAAATGAGAGAAGTAGCAGGCACAAAGTTCCTATCTCTGGCCTTTCACCAATGCTTTCTGCTACTGAAGTGGGGTATCAAAACACCAGTAGTATGGCTATCACCTAAGGGTGGTGACGTCAAAGTAAAGGAACTAGATACCAAATTCTAACCGCAAAGGATTATTGCTATTGAGGACGGAGGAAGGGAAGGCTGCCTGTCACGATTTTTTTTTAATTCATTGTCATATTTTCAATCAGCAGCATCAACAGTACTGTGAGAGATTTAAAAACAAAACAGAAATTAAAAACTATCAGAACTCTGCAATCTGTACTAGAAATAGCTATTAGACCTGGGGGAAATTAGCAGGAGAACAAGTGATGTTATCATCAACACTTACCCTCAGGGGTTTTTGACAAGTAAGAGGGAAGGATACTTTACTTTATGTGCCAGGATTCATAAGACACTTGCTGTCAGAGGCTACTGAAGAGATGCACTGAATCACTGCATCTCACATCTACCCTCTTTCCCAAACAGCAGCATCCACTTTTTGGATCATGATGGTCCCCTGTAGCAGACCACCACCAGAAAAAGGTGAGTTATGTGTGACCTCTTGGTGACAGCCTCCCCCACGATGGGCTACAATGGGAGCTGAGAGCACTCAACAATTCAAAAAAATCAGGCATTAAAATAATAAAATAGTGTTCCTTTATATCCAGTATTTGCCATGAGATGCTAAGATGCTATCGTGTAGTGCACTCAGCAGTCCAAATCTTCAGCTGGACCTGCTATTCACTACATAGGAGGGATAACTGAGCCTTTAAGCCAGTGGTCCCCAACCTTTTCGTGGCCAGCAGAACATTCATGTTTTCAGAAAAGCGTGGCGGGCGTCAACAATTACTCACATCCAGGCACCAGTGGAGCAAGCACGTGCCTGGGGCAGCACATGCTTCGGGGTGGCATTCCGTCCATTCTGCAGAGTCGGAGCGTTTTTTTGTGTGTTTTGTTTTGGGGGGGTTTTGACACCAGTTCTGAGCAGTGCGGAGAGAAGCTGGGAAGACAGAGAACACTGGCGTCCACAGCCTGCATCCCCAGAGTACTCTGTCCTCAGCAGCCACGGGGCCCCAGCTTCTTATCCTTGCTGGGCAGTAGGCGGGCCCTGCACCTGCTGGGGACAGAGAACACCGGCACTCGCAGCCTGCAGCCCCGAAGTTCTCTGTCCCCGGCAGGTGGGGGGCCACGGCTTCTCTCCAGCTTAAGCCGCGGCCCCACGCCTGCCAGGGACCGAGAACACCGGCGCCCGCGGTCTGCAGCCCCGGAGAAGCCGGAGAGAAGCCGCAGTCCTGCGCCTGCCAGGGACCGAGAACACTGGTGCCCACAGCCTGCAGTCCCGGAGTTCTCTGTCCCCGGCAGGCGTGGGGCCGAGGCTTCTCTCCCCTGCTGGGCACTAGGCGGGCGCACATAAATGCCCCGGCGGGTGCCATGGCGCCCACAGGCACCACATTGGGGACCACTGCTTTAAGCTAAACATTCAGCTCTTCTATCTACTCACTGGAGGAAGCTGGGATGTTGCTTCTATTCCAAGTAACAGATCCACTCATCCAACTGATGGCTTTTTTCCCTTCAAGCAAACTTCTTGTGAATTTCCTTGGCCATCGACACATAACCAGCATAACATGCTCTGGCTGCTGAATTCACATTGATTTAAGAAAGACAGGTAAGTAAGTATTTTGGCATGGTACAAATAGGAGAGGAGTGTAACTATAAATAATATAAACTTTGATGTAAGAAAGCACGTATCTATGTGCACACAATCTGAGGACATGAAAATATAAAGCTTAGGTCACTGATATTTTGGCTGATGTGCTGCACATTTTGAATTGCAATACAACATTTATTATATTGTTCTAGAAATATACGTGCTGTGATAGATGCTTGTTTCACTGCTCCTCTGTCTACTCATTTGTGCCTGAGGAGATATGTTAACAGTCTGACTGGAAGGTGGGTGTGTATTGTATTTAGTTTTTGCTATATTAATTTTTTATTTTATTTACATTTGTATATATGCCCAGGGACATTGTGATGGGTGAATTTTTGAAAATCTAAAACTAAATATGTATTTAAAAGGGAGGAAGGGGGTGACTTAAAAGAGTTTTTAGAAGCTTCATTTGTTCAGAATCTTTTTTTATTGCCTCTCCTCTTCCTTCCGTCAGGAAATCCCTGACATTCACCCCATTCTCAGGCACTACACACACATGGAAAAATCCTGGCAATAAACTACAAGAAATGAATAGAAATAGTAACCTTCAATTCCAAGCAAGGAATTACCCAAGTCACAGAACTCCATGGCATGGATAATTTCTCACAGCATGGCTGGAGCAGCTCAGGACTGAAGAAACTGCCAATATAAACTCCCACATCCTCCCTCCAAAGCACCTTATCCACTCTGACAATCCTATCAGAACAACCCACACAACAGCATTCCTGCCCACCAGCTAAACAGCCCAGGCAAAATTCAGCTCTTTTGGACAATCACACCTTTCACTCTGACTGAACTTTATTAGAGAAAAGAATATAAGTTCCTACAGAACACTGCTTCCAACCTCTCTGTACTGAAACACGAACTCACCTTAGCTAGCTGGCAGCTAGAGGGATCTCCAGACAGATGCCATACTCTCTCCTTTATTCTGTACATTTTCCCTCTCCTTCCCTTTCCTGCCCTATTCTTCTTATCCCTTGTCTTTTTTCCCTAGCAATTCTCCTCTTTTATATTTATTTTCTTTTTATTCATTTCCTTTCTCCTGCTTTGTGCTCTCTCCCTTTCTCCCCTCACCTCTTTCCCATCTCAAAAGGCAACATAAGACCGAGGACTGGTCCACTCTTAGCTTTATGGGCCACTTAATGCACTTCCCCCAATGAACTGAATACCAAGGGAGCAGAGAAATGTGAGCTAGCAGGCTGATCCCTGAGCCTCCAGCCCTGTAAATGCAAGCTACTTCTGTGGCTAGATGCAAGAAGCCACTGCCAGACCAACAAAGGATGGCATGTGGCTTTCAAGAAGCTGCCTATGGTTTTACCTGCCACCAAAGGAGAACACATATAATGGAGGGCTAATCCTGTCATGCACCTTTTTGGAGCCTTCCCCCATTCCTTTCCTCTTCTTGCTTGCCCATGCTACTCTCATAAATACTGATCACAAGCCTCACATTAAAACCACAAGAGTTGACAACACCATCATGTGCAGCTTCTCACTCCCAGACACCCTCCAGCACATACTCCAGCCACAGCTGCCCAGTTTTGCACAGCTTCATGTCCTACCTCTGCCATGTCACAAGAAATGTTACATATGGAGCTGCACAGACACTGGCAGCTATGTGCAAGTGACAGAAATAATCAGGACAAGAGGCACTATTTAGCACCCTTGATATCAGCAAGGACCCATGTGCTCCACAGCAAGTTGGATCTAAATTCTGATTTAAAATCCCTGGATTGGCATAAACAGTCATCTGGTGCAGCCTGGAAGTTCTGCAACAACCTCATGTAAATTAAAAGTGGAAGTTTTAATAAAATGCATCTGAAATTTATTTTGATACTAAATTCAATTTATTTTGAAACACTGAAAGCTTAGATTCTGGCACAGTATTCTACAGCAGGGGGTGGATTCTGTGGCTAAGGAATTACAAAATAAATGGGATACTGGATACCAGTCTCAGCAGAAAGCCCAAGATTTGAATGAAACTGGAAAATGATCTATTTTTTCAATCCAAGAGGTATTCCCACTAGATCAGAGATTGAACACATGGGTGAGGCAGAGTAGAAAAAGTTACCATGTGTCTGTCCATGTTACCCATGACGGACTTCACAGATAACAATCCAGCATCTTTTATAAATAATAATTTCACAAGCATACCTTATCAGATCATTCATTTAAATGAGCTGGCCATAATTCAGGGTTATAGCACACAAAGAACTCACGCTGTGGTCATTAGTTCTTTTGAGCAAACATAGTATTGTGCATAAAAATTGTGTAAATGTAACATTATCATTGGTTATTTAAAGTCAAAATTGGGAAATCCAAAGTTATGGCTCTAGCCCCCGTCAGCTGTCTTGCTTTTGTATGTATAGAATTTTGTACAATTTTACCAAAATTTCCTAACAAATTCACCTTTGGTGCAAGAACAAGAATGGGAAATTTCTGCCTAAAGGGGTGGTTTTTCTAGTTTATAAATGCCTGAAAATAAACTCATAATGAAATTGCTGTCCCAAACATAATTTATTTACTGTAACACAGTAGTGTTGTGCCAGCAGAAGAAACTCACATTTTAAACAGTTTACCCCAGATCAGGGGTCAGCAACCTTTCTGAAGTGGTGTGCCGAGTCTTCATCTATTCACTCTAATTTAAGGTTTCGCGTGCCGGTAATACATTTTAACATTTTTAGAAGGTCTCTCTCTCTAAGTCTATAATATATAACTAAACTATTGTTGTATGTAAGGTAAATAAGGTTTTTAAAATGTTTAAGAAGCTTCATTTAAAATTAAATTAAAATGCAGAGCCCCTTGGACTGGTGGCCAGGACCTGGGTAGTGAGAGTGCCGCTGAAAATCAGCTCGCGTGCCGCCTTCGGCACACGTGCCATAGGTTGCCTACCCCTGCCCCAGATATTGGCCCAAAGAGGATGAGGAATGGAGTCTGAAACCATTAGCAAAATGCCATCTGCATATTTGTAGACTGTATATACTAGAAAAGGGAATCCCTTTTATGTCTTTATTCTGCACATGCCATGCCAAGAGTTCACAGTGATAAAACACAAAAGGAGGAAAGGCAACAAACCTTCAGATCCTCTCTTTTTAAAATAATGATACTGATATTAGACCTACCTTGTATGAGACACATTAGAGTCTCTGATCATGTTAACAGAGATGTCCCTCAACAACTGCTCCCATGCAATCAATTTTTTTCTCTAATCTTCTGCATTTATCAAAAGCCTTTTTGTCATTAATCAGTACTGCTACCAAGTGGAAACCAGAAGGTCACAGACATTATTCATGAAATTCAAAGTTTATGTCATATGCCCCCTCTTAAATGCTTTTTCTTAGAGACAGAATGTTTTAGCCACTGCTTTTCCAAATGAGTCACTAATACCCTTGTTTTAATTCTGCAGCTGATGATAATTTGAAGTACTAACCTCCTCCACCACCACCGACTGAAATAAAATATCAATATTACAGTACACTGAAAATGGAAAATTAGATGTGACATTTTGCTGCAAGGCCTCCAAAACTCCCATTCTCATTCATTTGATTTATTTCTTTGTAGGTCATTTCTGATGGCTTTAGAGCTGAAATATTGTATCTATTTCTTAAAATCTCACAGCATGTATTAAGACAGCTTGTTTCATTTCCCTCAACACCCTTCAGTCACAAATATTGAAACAATAACTCTGCTGTGGCTGGAATAGTTTATACCATTTGATGCTCAGATAACTAAACAAAGAACTTAAAATGTTTAATAGCATGCAGTGGGCTAAATACTGTTCTCAGTTACATACACACAACTTCACTCAATAGATGCTAGCAACCTAAGAGCTATATTCTGCCCTCTTTCAGGGTCGGCTTATGCCTTCTCACTCAACTGGATGTGGGAAGACATAAACCCAGCCAAGTAAACCCCATGGTTCTGTGAGACAGCAGACTCTCACCAGAGAGGCAGCAGTGTGGAACAGGCCAGGAGTACAGAGGGAAAGTGGCCAGTGGGGCCATAACTGTGAGAATCCAAAACACCTCACATGCAACTCAACAAAACATTTTACACTGAAGGAAAGAAGCAGCTAAGGATGCTATTACGGCCCATGGGTTGTTATAGAGATTGTGCTGGTGCTGCACAGCCTGAGGTACAAGAAAATTCTGTTCTTAACCGCCATGGAAATTCCAACAGCAAAGACCATTTACTCTGGCTTGGCACAAATTCCACATCATTGTGATCTTCTAGTCTGACCTGCCTTATAACACAGGCCATAGAACTCCCCCAAAATAATTCCTAGAGCATAGCTTTTAGAAAAACATCCAATCTTGACTTAAAAATTGAAAGTGATGGAGATTCCACCACAACACTGGGTAAACTGTTCTAATGGTTAATTATGCTCACTTTTTAAAATACATACCTTATTTCCAGTCCAAATGTGTCTAGCTTAAATTTCCAGTCATTGGATCATGTTGTACCTTTGTTTGATAGATTGAATGTCCATTATCAAATATTTGTTCCCCATGTAGGTACTTACAGACTGTAATCACCACCCCTTCCTCTTTGTTAAGCTACACAAATTGAGCTCATTAAATCTATCACTTTAAGACATCTTTTTTGATATTTTAATCATTCTTGTCTTGGCTCTTCTCTGAACCCTCTCCAATTTATCAATATCCTACTGGAACTGTGGACACACAATATTCTAGCAGCGGTCACACCAGAGCCAAATACAGAAATAAAATAATCACTTTTACTCCTACTCAAGATTCCCCTGTTTAGGCATCCAAGATTCGCATTAGCCCTTTTAGCCACAGTGTCACACTGGGAACTCGTATTCAGTTGATTATCCATCGCAACCTCCAAATCTTTTTCAGAGGATAAGGATTTTGCCTTCAGTTCACTCAAGTCCCATTAACATCAATCGGGTTTGATGAAAAAGGGCAAAATATGGCTGTTAAGTTCCTACCTTAGGTATAATGCTTTTGATATGTTTGTAACTGAGTCTGTATTTCTCCCTTTCTTTCTGTCATAGGCCTTGAAGTTGCACTGATTTAACTTAAACCAGTTTTTAAACCAAATTTCTTTATACCAATGCAAAATCCTGTATGGACACTCTTATTTCGCTTTAAGAGCGGCTTATTTCAATTTAGCTTAAACCTGTTCCTAATCAGCATAAAGTGATATTAGCCAAGTTTATATCAGTTTAAGAGTGTCCACACAGCTTGTTGCACCACTTTAATTAATTTCATTAACTAAAAGTGTGGTTGATTTATAAACTGCTACAACTTTGCATGTAGATAAACATGCAGCCTTTTGCCTGTAGTTTAACATACAGACTATGCTGTAGCAGAATGTAGGGTGGTGGATGAATTTGAATAGATTTTTATTTTTGTCATATGCTCAGGCCTGGCCAAAAATTATTTTCAAAAGACTACTATGCATGCAATATAACATAATAATTTCACTAAAAATAGATTAAAGGGCCCTGTTAAAACTGAACAGTAACCTTTGGTAACTAATTATGTCACCATTAATATGGGTATCATGGCCAGACAAGTCCATAGGAAGAAATATAGAAGACAGTATTTCACCAGTTTATATCCAACTAACCTAAAATTATATTTCTGTCTGTTACCTGCTTGTGATTTTGTTTAGCCTCTATTAAAACAGAAGCCACAGTGTTCTCGATGCCATATTGATTTCAATCTCCTCTGAAAACAGGCCTGTCACTGCATCTCAGTCAGGCGGATTTCTGTTGTATCAAAACTTAATTGAGCTGGGATTGTCTACCACAAAGCTTCTCAGATCAGGGGGCATCTCCAACTGATGATTATTCCTATCCTGGCCCTAACCACACTTCCTAAAGCAACCCCTAACCCCACTTCCCCATCAGAGAAAACAGGACTTAAAGTTGGTGTCATTTTCACAAACTTGCAAAAAGTACAAAGGCCTCGATATTGATTCTCTTCAGGGAATCCATGTTCCCTATCCCATTCCTGTGCTGCTCACCATGTTTCCTAGGCCTCTAACAGTTGTTTATAATGATTTTCATCTTCAGAATTAAGAATGCCATCTTACTTCATGGTTGTGTCTGTTCCCCATGCTCAGGAAACATGCTTCTGTACAGTCTATTTGACCTTATAGATAATTAATTTTCTCTATTCGCATTTCAAACCTCCAGTAGAGAAAAGGGTACCATGAAACCTAATTAGACTGGCACATTCGTTCCATATATTTCTCATATGGAAGCATCCTTCACTGGATAGGGAGAAACAGGCTGGCTCCAACTCCTCAATAACCAGGGAAATAGAGGCCAACCCCTTAAACAAAGGGTCCTGTTTGGTCTTTCATTTTTTACCACATACAGGGCACTTTATTTATACTCAATAAATTCATCATCAAAAGATGTTTGCGAGATTATTCTGAAAACACTGAATTGGGGGGACACATCTTTCAGTAGAAAACGGTACTGTACAGACATCAATCTTAAACCAGAGCCTATTGAACCATGGAGCTCATTCTCTCATGTTCCCATGACTGAACTGATAAGAATACCGTGTCTTACACTGACAGTGCCTTACCAGGTATAAAATCCTCTATCTCCCAATGACTTTCAGAGAATAATTACTTCTACTTAATTCCAGGTAGAATGCACCCTAATCTTGTAAAGTTAGATTGTGTAGCCATGGATTGTATAACAGGATTCAATATAATTCCACAGTACTTACCTGGCTAAAATAATACATGATAGCATGCAACACACAGGGCCAAATTGTGCATTCTCTGCTTACACACACAGTCACACTGAAGTCAAAGGTAAGTGCATAACAGTGTGAATAAGGATTCTACAGTCAGGCTCTGTATATAATTATTGCTTCAAAAAAATCAATTTTTTTCCCCAATTTTAGCAGAGGGGGGTATTGCTTCTCTTACTGAACTTAGTGACATGTACAGTAGTTGCTATCATGTCAGACTTATGAAAGAATAAAAACCCACTGGCCCAGGAAAAGGAGTTTTTAATTGAAGAAGAGGGGCAGCAAAGATAGTGGTCTCCTACCATAAGCAAAATCAGTGGCTTCACCACAGAATCTGGATTTGTGGATATCTAAAAGACCAGACACTATTCACAAATGACTGGGTAATTTAAAAGAATCAATGGAACTGTCAAGATTACAGTTGTGGGATTTTCTGAACGTTTTCCTGGAATGGAGCAGAGAACTACCATTCTAAAATCTATAGTTTCACTCCACACATTATTGGTCTAATAAGAGATTGCTTTCTATACAATGGTGAAATGAAACAGAAATCCTAGATTAGGTTTTAAAAAATTACCAGTGTTCCAAGGAAAATTTATTCTCTAATCTTCCTATTTTGGAGGGAGATATGGTTAATTCTGTTGTTACAACTGCCTGAATTGGAGACCTCTGCTCCACTGATTTCACCCAGGAGACTCTCAAAGTTAGGTAGAGGCAGACAGAGCCCTAAATTATAACCATACCATATGTTGTGCTGATAGAATGAGGATTCCTGTTGATCATATGTTATTCTGTAATATGATTTGCAAACCTGCTACAACAATTAGTATATTATTCCAAAATTCTTCCATACATATATATCCTGGTTATTAAAAGGAAAGATACACTTTGTTTCTACTAAGAAGGTATTTGGGAAAATGTGCATCAAATCATAGCTTTCTATCCCATTCACATTTGTGGAGGTAGACAATCTTATACCTTCATGACTGTGAAATCAGCAAAGAATGTTGTTTCAGCTAAAAACCAGAAGAGAGAGGAGCAGATATGGATTTGACACTATTTGATTAGTTATATATGGAGTCTAAGACTGCCACTAATCCATTTTTCACAGTTCTTATGGAAAAATGATTTAACATAATACTATTATAAAGTCAAGTCAATATTGTAGTAATTTTTATGCTCTCTGCCATGGCAAGCTTGAAAGCTATGAAAAACCTGTTTATTATGGCAATATGAACCCTTCAAAAATTTATTTCCTTTTCTCTCTTTATTTAAGTATGCTTAAATTCCCAGTAGTTTGGAGAAACAATTTAAGGGCCTGATCCTGAGATGTGCTGACCACCTGCTGGACCAGCACAAAAAATATAAATATAAATTACATTTGAAAGGTTGTTATTGGCCTCTCCTGTTGAAGAAGGCAAACAGGAACACATGAAATTCCATTCTGGGTAAGTAGGGATCTTTTCTGAGTGAGAGCCATCAACTTCTGCTGAATTTAAGCTTTCATTAATAATAATAATAATATTTTAAAAAAAGAGCTTCTAGGCTTTGTGCATGTTATGATAACCAATGCAGTGCTGCCTTCCTGAATCTGCAGAGACAAGTCTGGCTGCCATCACTGCTACAGAAGTTAGAATGTCTCAGCTCCTGCTGCAGTTACTGACAGGGTCACCCACCATTGTCATTAGGAGTAGGATACCCTGGGTGAGCTGCCACACCCCTACTCAGATGGTGCCATCTCTGAAACAGGAGAACCAGCAGGGACCCAACCACTATGCAAGTATTGTGCAGCAGGAGAGATTTAGGTTAGACTTAGGAAAAACTTCCTAAGGGTGAGGGTAGTTAAGCAGTGGAACAAATTACCTAGGCAGGTTGTAGAATCTCCATCATTGGAGGTTTTTAAGAACAGGTTAGACAAACACCGGTCAGGGATGGTCTAGATCAGCTTGCCCACCACTGCTTCACACAGCTCCCATTGTCTGGGAACAGCAAACTGCAGCGACTGGGAGCTGTGGACTGCCGTGCCTGAGGAGGGTCAATGTAAACAAACTGTCTCACGGCCTGCCAGAAGATCACCCTGACGGGCCGCAGATTGCCCATCACTGGTCTAGATAATACTTAGTCCTTCCTCAGTGCAGAGGACTGGACTAGATGACCTATTGCAGTCCATCCCAATCCTACATTTCTATGATTTTGTGGTGATGAGCCCCATTCACCCTACCAGCAGGCTCTGTACGTGTGGGGCTCCTACAACCTCAGCAAAGGAATCTGCAGACTTGTGTGGAGATAGAGGTCACAAATTGATTTATTATGTAAAAGGGGCTGCTAAGAATTAATTTATTTTGTGGAAGTTTGGTGGTAGAGAGCAGCTAAGGATTAAATTATTTAGTGGAGGGGCATCCTTAATTGATGTACTTGATGTAGATGCGGTGGGGCTAGCATTAATCAGTGGCACAGAATTCAGCCAGCAGGAGATTAAGGTCTTTGGAACTAACCAGCAGCGACTACATAACCACTGTGAGATGGGGCAGAAGGGGGATGACTGGAGACAGAAGCCTGGCCCAGGAGGGGTTGCGGTTAGGGGCAGAAGTGTCTTTGAGCTTGGTGAATAGGCTGAGCCTTGGGGGGCAGGCACTGGGTAAATTTTTCAAAGCTTTGCAAAAGAGTATCTCTCTTCTCATTGCTGCTTAATGGTGCATCCTTCCCATAAGACTGGTAGCACCAAATTGTGGTCCCATTTAAGTATATTGCAAAGCTGATTCACAGAGAAGGACCAGGGTTTGGTCTGTAGTTGTTAAATAAGTCCTATCACAGTGCCAAATCCATCTTATGCCTGGGATGACTCAGGCCTTCATTTTCATACATACTGGAAAGAAGTCGCTCACTTTATTGTTACGCTTCTGCACTAGCCTCACAGCTTTATTCCAACTCCTTGTTAATAGCTAACAAAACAAGCCATAAAGCTAAAAGGAGATTTAACTGGGACAAGAGTAGAGGTTGTCCTCTCTAAATGTTTTGGTTTGAAAAACCAAACACAAATATATCCTTACGCTCTCTTTAACAAACTGATATACCGGGGAGTGAGGAGGAGGGGAAGAGAGAGGGGCGGGTTGTGTGTGTGTGCAATAACTGGGTCATTTTTCGAGTGGAGGGAAGCCTGAACCTGCAGACATAGGCCTGGGAAGTCAGGAAAAAGAGAGTGCCACCTCTGCAGAATGTTTCTTCTGCCCCCTACATAAGTCTTTGTGAGGACTCCACAGAGTTGGAGGAGGTAGGCTAGCTGTCATGGCTCTACCGGATTCTTCCTCCTCCAAACACAGATGGAGTCTGTAGTAACTTAGACTTCTTCTCTTCCATAATTTGGAACCTCCTTGAAGGGATTCTTTGGGTAGCTACATTTGTGGGCGATGACAAAAGCACAGCCCTTGCCAGAGCATGCTGTCCAAAAGCCAATGCAGCCAATAGGACCAGGCAGAGTGCAGAAGCAATGTGCCTGCCTGAGATGCCCCGGCTTCCAGTGGATTCTGAGTTTAAGAGAAATCCAGAGGTTAAAGAAAGGAACATCCATGCTTCTCCCATTGAGAAATGGTAGGAGAAAGTTTTGTCTTCTGTGGAAGAATGGCATAAAATTTCACAAGTTAAAACTCATGGTATTTCTACTCCTCTGTGTTGATTATTCCTGTGTAGAGTATTAAAAATGAAAATAAGTTTTCAAATGCTGATACACACAGTGTGATAGACGACTATTAAATCTTACAAACTACTCTGGCTACAGACAGTTCTATATATATTATTGCAACATTTAACTTGCCAGAACAAATTTAGTATGTAGAGATGTTACACAGAATCATAATACATGTAGAATAAGTCTGACTAATTACTTAGAATTAGGAATAATTTATTGTAGTAAAATGTGGCGAATGCATTAATGGGCACAAAACAAAAGTTAAAGTTATCGGAACTTAAACTTTTTAGAGAGTAATGGGATTCAGTTTTGATTAAAAACCTGACTATGGTCACATATCATCACAATTTTGAAAAACTTCTTAATTTATCTTTAAGTGTCTCCATTGCATAGCTCAGGAATAAGATCACAAGCCATTACAAACTTTTTAGCAGTTCTTATGGCAGAACAGAAAGTGGGCCAATACGGCATACTGGGAAGAGGTGGCCACCAATCGGGGGCGGGGGGAGAGGAAAAAAAGGGCAGCTGCCCCAGAGCCCAGGTAGCGTAGAAGGGCTCTGGGGCTCCCAGACACTGCTGGAGCCTCAGGCTCTTCAAATCATTGGTAGTGTGGAAGGGCTGGCTGGGGGGAAGCTGACCCCCAACCCTGTCAGGCCACCGTACTGGTAAGTCTTTTATCTTACTTTCACCCATGTTGTATGGTACGTTTAAAAGGATGACAGATTTATGTGGAGTATAGAGCTCTCTGAATAAAGTAGCAAAGATGTTTGTACTAGCAAGATACCATACTGCATTAGACACTTCTACAGCAATAAGTTGCTTAGTTTGACACACAAAGTGAGGACTGCCCTTTGTCACTTCATAAGGCAATTTCATATCTGTTTTAACAGCGATGTAAACATTCATTTCAATAAATTCTCTGTTCTCTCTTTCATCACCATTGAGGCTTGTGTAAAATTTAAATGTCCCCTTTTAAGTTTGGCTATCAGCCTATAAAATAAATTATTTTACCTAATGAACTATATCTGCTTTCTGCATCAATTTACAATCTTTGCTACTACCTCTACAGTTAGAGTAATACTTCATAGGGATAAAACCTGCACCACCAAGTTCTATAAAAATTAGTTCCTTTCATAGTTGCTACAATGTTAATTTTGCTAATATTAAATCACCCAGCTGAAGCATGCTACAAAATATTACAACAAAACTTAGTTCTGAGATACAAGCTTTCAGAAATGAAAGGTTGTATCTTATTACTGTACCGTTTAGAAAATATGATTCTATAATCATATAAATAGTGTTAATTAATTACTGTAAAGTGTTTGGCAACTAAACAGACCACCACAAAATCATTGTCTAAATTAAAAATACAGATTTTATTAATCTTTAAAGAAATATTGTCAAACAGCACAAAGAAATGAATATCTTCATGCACAGACAATAAATTTTGTATAAACAAATCATGACTATAAAATGGAAACCAGTCAATAGAATTAGAATGTAATATGGTAAAGTGTAAGGAAAGCTGTCTATCTGCTTATGATATTTAGTTGACAGACCATCCTTTGAGATTTTCCTGAATCCTACTTCATATTCAACAAAGGGAAAACAAAGTATGAATATATTTTTTAAAACTAGGTACTGTATATATATTTATTGTAAAACCAGTATTCATGAAAATTCTCACTTGAGTAAGGTAAGCAGGATTTGGCCCATTGCTGTGATATCAACTGACATAATAAAATGGATTGTCTCTGTACAGCACCTATCACAATAGTGCTTTGACCCTGACTGAAGACTCTGGGCACTACCACAATACAGACACTCGCTGAATTTTTTTTATTTGAAAGTTCAGAATCTCCCTCTTAGAAACCTAAGAGTTAAATAATAAAGTTTATTAAAAAATTAATTGAAATGTGAAAAAGAAATTGTCTCATTTATCGCAACACATGCAGGGATATCTAGAAACTTCAAAGAGTTGATACTCTCTACAATGATGCTTCAAAAATTGCATCTCTGAGGTACCACATATACTGTGATACAGGAATTGCCAAAATAAACACACATTTATTACACAGTACAAAAGACTAAGTAGACATGTCAAATCATATAACTCATTGGATTGTACGTATAATGCTGCTCCTCAGAGGACGCCGAATGTTCAATTTCTATTTTGAACAATTTCAAACTTTTTAATAGCCACAAATATTTATTTTACATGGTAAAGCTAGGACTCTCTCTTTCATTGTTTATTCTACGCATTTTTTGGAGTCCATGGGCTCAGTAATCTATTTTACTGTGTTCAGCCTCTGGATCTAGAGGGGTCATTGAATCACAGCAAACTATTTCCCTTCTCCCTATTTCAGCAGTATATTCTGCTGAAATAATTTGAATATTTCATTAATAGGGCCATGGAGATGTTAATAAAAATATAAAGAATCATTTTAATTGCATAATGTATTTTCGAAGCAAAGTCCTTTACAATATGAAAATTTGACCTTATAGGTCCACTAAAAATGTTTTGCAATTTCTAATTAATACTTCTGTGGAAAGATTCATCTTCAAAACAGTCCCAGCCATCTCCTACTATAAATTTGCAGCTCATCTGTTAACCAGTGCCTATTCCATTATTATTCAGAACTGGACAAAATGTGAAGCAAAAAGGCTCTGGTTTAGGAGAGTATATTCCTTTAACCAGAGTAGTATCTCACCCTCATGCTACATCTTCAGCAAATGCTGTTCAGCACAGTTGCAACTGTTGTTTAATGAAGACCACAGACATTTTACTTAAATTACTAGAAAATGTAAACATATTAGGCGACAGTCTATTTCTGATCTAACAAATAGTGCAATTGAATTTTGTGACAAAGTAATTTTTCTACACTTTCAGACCAGATTTATGAAGAGAAACTGGCTTACATCAGCTGAATTATGCATACTTTTATGCATGCTGAGGCATACAGTTATCCACCTTTTTATTTATTGTAAGGAACTATAATTTTCTTTTTTTTTTTAACCCAGGACATCTCAAACACAGGAAATGTGGATTTAATCACCAAATCTGTGATTTCATGTATGTAGGTCAAATGGATGTGGGTTCCACTCAGCTGAAAAAAAGATGAGGAGTAATGTTATTTCAGTCTGAGTAATTTTATAGCAAAGACTGCAATATATGTTTTGAAGATGTCATTGACTGCAACACAAATCAATATTAACAACTTTATGCAGGAAGCACACTTTTAGAAGATGGTCCTTAAAGCTATTTCATAGGCTCACAGATTTCTAGAATCATAAATGACAATAACTTGTACTTGTAATTAGGATATCTTCTTCAGTTTCCCTCTTCAATTATTTACAGGCCAAAAACAAAAAAACAAAAAAATTGCCTTGCATTATCTATATTAAATGTTATGTACTTTGTTTCTAAATTACTAATGCCACAGAAAAATCACTAAGGTGAATGTTCAAATATAAAAATGTTTTTTTCACCTGAGTGTATTTATTTATTATTCATCCAGCTCAGAGCTGAATGATACAGCAGGCTGCTCTTTAGGCATGCTATGCTGCATTATTTTACATTTAGGAATAATTCAATATAATTTAAATGTCTTTCACCATAATATTCCTATCAGTTTTGGTCTACAATTAAATGCATTTTGATGCCTTATCATTGTTGACTTTTAAACTCTCTCATGATTGTCAAACTTTATTTTTCAGCCAAATACTCTAATTCATATTTTACTTTAAAACAGGGGGTATAATAAACAAGACATTTCATCAAGTTCACAATTTAAGAGAAGATTCTTCTTCAAGGGCCACAAAGCCAGATATATTTTCATAAGCAAGCAAAGCCTGATTATAACCTGCACAAGAAAGTTCACACACTGTACTCACACATGACCTGTTGTGATTTGTGAGGAGTGACATTGGTGGTTGAAGAGGCTTATGCTTAATGTTTCAGACAGCTGATGCAACCACCTCTGCATTTGCCAATTTGCAGCATGATGCTTCTACAGCCGTGGGACTGTCGACCTTTACAGGCTCGAAAAAAAAGGCCGCGAGAGACTTCAAACCACCCAAATTAACAAAAATCAACTAAACAACCGTCTATCTGCAATCGGCAGCTAACGAGGCACAACATTAAAGGCAGAAGTTTGATGTTGACGCTTTCTATAAATTCAGAAGTACAGCAATTGTGAAAAAAAATTTTTTGAAGGTGTAACCAACAGCCAACGAGAACCAATGTGTGGGTGAAACTAGCTTAGCGAATGTTTTACATTTATACACACTTTTTTTAACAAATGGAAATAAACATCTCCAGCTGAGATCCAGCAGCTGAGCTGAAAGCACCCTCCCTCCCAGTTGAAAGTTACAAAGCAGCTGCAATGGAGAGCAGCAAGCTGGGCGCTTGGCGTTAAACTTCGGCTCAGCTTTTTGCTTAAAATGAAGGTGTAACAGCGAACAGAGACGACACTAAATCCTAGGAGCGGCCGAATAAAGCCCCACAAGGGCATAGAAATGTCCTTCACAGCCCTGATCTCTGTTTAACCGGGGGGAAGGAGGGGTATTGAGGACACGGCTCAGAAGGAGGAGACACGCCACTGATCTCTGGCAGGAGGATGGGGCGGGGGAAACACCAGGAGAGGGAGGGAGGGATGGACGGACGAGACGGGAAGGGAGCGGCGGAGAGGGACAGCACAGTGTGGGTGGGCAGAGCAGAGAACGGCAGCTGCGCAGCCTGCAGCGAGCCCAGCCCCCGCCCCGCTCCCCCTCACCCCGGCTGGAGGGACAGGAGCAGAGGCGGAAGGGGCTGCCGGCTCTTTCCTGTCTGAGTCTGCGTGTGTAACCC
The DNA here is from genome assembly GCF_003597395.2 of Chelonoidis abingdonii. NCBI lineage: Eukaryota > Metazoa > Chordata > Testudines > Testudinidae > Chelonoidis > Chelonoidis abingdonii. Next base: position 47,501,583 of record NC_133778.1, on the reverse strand, counting down.
GATCTCGTCCCCCGCCGCAGCCCCCTCCCGGCCCCGGGCTAGAGTTAGCCCCATTCAGCCAGTCCCCGCCCGGCCGCCCCGCGGTACCGTACCTTCGCCTGCAGATACTGGGGGTAGTAGTAGGTGGTGTACTGGGGGTACATCTGCTGTTTCCACACTTTGCCCATGAAGCTGGAAATGTCGCCTGCAGTGCAGGGGCGGGGGGCACTTTAGGGGGCTCCAAATGCCTCTCCTGCCTCTTCGTTTCTGGCGGCTGCTGCTGCTGCTGCTTCTCAGCGGAGCCCGAGCCTTCCTCCTCCTCCTCCTGCCAGCAGCAGCAGGGAAGACCGCAGCGCGCCCCCAGCACAGGGCTCGCTCGCTCTCTCCTCTCCCTACAAGTTTCCTCAAGTCCCTGGCCAGCCACAGCCCGGTTCCGCCGGCCCCGCGCACTGGAAGCGATCTATACAAGTGTGAACTGCAGCCGCGGCAGCGCTCGGTGCCAGGACAGCTGGGGGAGGGTGTAGGGGAGGGAAGGGGGCAAGGGGCGGTGCTTAGGCCCAGCTGGCTCGAGTGTGGCTGGAGTTTAACCCGCTCAGCTTGTTGGCATTTAGGGAGCCGCTAGAGCGGGCAAGGACTAGCTCGTCCTCAGATGCTGCAGCATCGTTGCAGCCGACGCGACCAAGTGATCTAGGATCAGGCAAGAGCGGTTTAACCTGAAAACTATTCGGCATTACGCTCCCGGTAGGAAGGACTCCATTATTCCTACTCCTGTCGAAGGGGCTGCAACACACACCATGGGCACGACCTTGCTGCTGGATTCGCTTTTCATTCTTCTTGAGCAGTCGTGAGCTGCACGAGAGCGCAGTGATGTAGGGCACAAGCCTCACTGGCAGAAGTGGATCTAGTTCAGGGAAAAAAACTAGCAGAGCTTTTACATATTACTGCAGGGGGGGACTGTTGCCAGACGCGAAATTTCTCAGGAACCCCAGTATAATCACTTACAGCAGATTTGCTGAAGTGTGATTAACTGGTTGTCCTATCCTCAAGTGTTATCAACATTGGGGGTGGGGAATGACTTCAACCTAATACAAATGTTTTATCATTCTGTATATTTTCTTTTGGAATAGCATGTGTTGTTTATTTGTTTCTTTCTAAAAAAGATTTCACAAGTTTAGTTGAAGAAGAAGAAAGGAAAACAGTTACAGTGTAATAAAAAACATTTCTTCAGATTGTTTTTTGCTCCCTATAGCATAAATCCTCCTCCTACCCAATGCGCTTTTCCAACAGCACTTAATGAATTCTCAGAGGAGTCTAACAGATGTCACTTTCTTTGTCAGTGCTGTGAAATATTATGGTTTTGTGTGCCAGCGAGCACTGGATTTATAATTTATAATATATATTATATATATAATAATATATATATAATATATTATATATATATAAATGCAAACTCCATGAAAGCTGCTGTGCTTATTAGGGTTAACCTAGCTAAAAATGTGGAGGAAAGGGAAAGATGTGCTATAAAAGCTTAATAGTATTCACAAGTATCCCTGCATAAAGTGTAAAGGCAGCTTTTGAGCAGTCCTGCATATTGCAACCATCAAATCTTGTTACTAGCCCAGATAGATGGATAGGTGACTGCAGATATTCACCAAATCCTAGAGAAGAGATTTAGGTTTCTGCTCTGAGGTTTGCAGCATAATAATGCTGCAAATTAGCTGATCTGTCACTAAAAGACAAGTCTATTTGCAAGTTTGGTTGTGGGAGGAAATTCTTACTATACTTTATGGACCACACTGATTCAAAGACTAGTAGAGTCTACAGTAAGGAGATTCTTCATCCAGGGAGATAGAACAGGAGTGCCTTGGTTTTTAGGCTAGCACATGACTGGAACCTCAAAGGGAATGGGGCTGAACTCAGGAAGAGTAATTAATATTAAGTTTGTACCTGAACTGGTGACGTTCCTGGTGGGACAAACGAAGGTCATGGACGAGAGAAGTCTGGCAAAAGGGAACTATCAGGTGGCTGAGAAGGGCCAATGCCATAATAATTCCATGCTCTAGGATTGCACAAGTAGTAGGACAGACAGTTGAAAAAGCCAAGTCAGCACGGGACAGAAGCAGCTGCCTTCTGGAAAAGATGCAGTTCAAGGACTTTGAGTTTATGCTGTGGAATCTGGACTGTGCAGTGGATGAGGTAAGGAGGCTGTAATGAATAAGGGTCACACAAGAATGTGTGGTCACCTGTTGGTTTAGGTGGGGTTTCAGAAACTGATGACAAGTGTGTGGCCATGGCCAAAATACTTGATGCTACTCACCAACTTGGCAGTTATACATCAGAGGCTTCCAAACTATGGTTCAAGGATCTCTGGTAGTCAGCAGAGAGAGCTCAAAGATCACAGTGTTGATTTTCCTGGTTTCCTATTGAGAGACAGGCAGATTAGGATGGGGGAAGAAAGGGAAAAGAAAAGCAACAGTAGACCGTGTGAATAACTTTTTTTTTAAGGAAGGGATAACACTCTTACTGCATAAAGACAATTAGAAATACCAGGGAAACAGTCACGTATTCCTTTCTACCTAAGCAACTGTTGTAGTTGCCACAAGAATGTTAGCAGTCTATCATGTGGAGGCTCATGAATGGGAAGTATCCAGAAGACAAAATCTCTTAACTGTGATCCACACAATTAAAAAGTTTGAGAACTTCTGGTATATGTAGTTCCAGCAGTTATGAGTGCAGCAATCTCTAACTTAGTTGTGTCAAGTTACTGGGAATACATGATAGCTGCCAATGAGATGAGTAATAATGCACACTGTTACTATGACTGCTGAAAGAACAAATCTGGCTAAGAGAGTATTTTATTACTGTGATCATTAATATCAACTTCTATAATGAAAGATTGGCTCCTAATTCATAGAATATCAGGGTTGGAGGGGACCTCATCTAGTCTAACACCCTGCTCAAAGCAGGACCAATCCCCAGACAGATCTTTACCCCAGTTCCCTAAATGGCCCTCTCAAGGATTGAGCTTACAACCCGGGTTTAGGAGACCAATGCTCAAAGCACTGAGCTATGCCTCCCCCTTAAATCCATTCTAATCCCCCTTTTCAGTTGCTTATAACTACCCACACCTCAAGTTTTTCTAAAAATGTTACCTGCTTGGTTTCTGCCCAAAAGGTGATTTATTTTATTTAAAGTTGAAGCAAAATTGGGTCTAACTTTTTTGATCTACAGGAGCTAGATCTACCAACCCTGCTCCCCACAGACATGCACTTACTTGCAATTGGAATATTTGCTTTTATTTATTTTTAAAATAACTTTGAAATTTGTAATATCTGCTATCACGTACTGTAATAATCACTGAGAATTTAAAAATTAAGGAAAGGACCTGATGGTGCAAAATTCCACTTTTCTAAGCAGTCCTTCAGTCCTGTAGAAGACGAGTGAGGATTTGCAGATCATGCCCCAGTCTGAGTAACATGAGTTCAGAAGATGACTTCTTCTTGGCTTGGTCCCCACTATACAGAGTCAGCTCTTCTAGTCATTCTTCTCCATTCCAGTCTTGAAGCAGTTCATCAGAAATTCAATAGCTAATCAAATCCAGGGCCGTCCTTAGCCATAGGCAGAATAGGCAACCGCCTAGGGCACCACTAGGTCTGAGGGCACCGCTGTGCCGGGAGCCCGGACAGACGGGAAGCAGCGGAGCGTGTAAGAGCAAGGCTGCTGGGTCCTAGAGAGAGCTGAATGCAGCACAGTCTGAGGGTGGGGGATTGGCTGCTGGGGTCTCTGGGAAGGGGTGGGGGAAGGAAGTCGCCTGTAGGGTGACTAGATGTCCCGATTTTGTAGAGACAGTCCTGATTTTTGGGTCTTTTTCTTGTATAGGCTCCTATTCCCCGCCACCCCCGTCCCGATTTTTCACATTTGCTGTCTGGTCACCCTAGGTGGGGGTAAATGGGTACCTATATAAGAGAAAACCCCAAATATTGGGACTGGCCCTATAAAATCAGGACATCTGGATCTGGTCACCCTAGCTGGGGAGCGCGTCTTTCCCCCAGGCTGGCAGTGATCCATCTCATCCGGGGGAGCGGCACAGGGCTGGATGAGCTGCTGTGGCTCCATGGGTGCCCCGTCCCTGAGATCAGATGCTGTGCTAATTTCACCATAGTCCGTTGGGCTGGCAGTGGTGCCCATTTGCCTGTGATCAGAGCTGAGGGTTTGCTGCTGCTGTTGTCACTCTGTACTCCAAGAGGTGGATTTTGGGGTCCTACAGTTTTCCACATATCTCCTCCTCTACTGCAGCTGTTGGACCAGCAGGCTAGGAGGTGAGCCAAGCATGGAAGCAGTACTGTGTTGCCATTTAGAGTGTCATTTAACAAATTTGTTCGCCAAAAATGCTTGCTAACAATCCTGAATTCAATTTCAATATTTTTTGGAAAAAAAAAACAGAAAATTAACTTGTTGACAATTATTTGTGACAAGTTTGGTATGGGGAAGAGAGGGGGCCAGTTTTCATCAGAGAAACAAAAAATGTTGACTGACTTTCCTATTACTGCTAAATAGAGCCCTCCAACAACTGTAATATGCTCATCGCCTTATTAGTGTATAGAGCAGGGGTTGGCAACCTACGGCACACTTGCCAAAAGTGGCAGGCAAGCTGATTTTTGATGGCATGCAGCAGTGGACTGAGCGGCTCAGCCCGCCGCTTCTCTGGGGTTCCGGCTGCTGCCCCATTGCCATCGAGGGTCCTGGCCACCAGACCCTCTCAGCATCTGCTGCTGGCCTGGGGATCCCCAAGGAATCCCAGGCTGGCAGCAGGCTGAGCAGGCTGGCGGCTGATACCCTGGCTGAGTCACTCAACCTTCTCAGCCTGGGGTTCCATTCACTTAGCTGGTAGTGGGCTGAGCAGGACTAAATTCAATGAAATAGGAAAACAAGAGCAACTAATGACAAAGTGCAAGAATCTAGAGCAGTGGTCCACAACCTTTTTCGTCTGGCGGTCACCAGACGAAGGACCGTGGCAGTGGACAAGCATCCGCCGAAATGCCGCCAAAATTCGGCGGTACTTCAGTGGTGATGCCTCTGGATGACGCTGCTTATCAGCGGCAAGCAGTGTCATCCAGAGGCGTCGCTGCTGAAATGCTGCCGAATTTTGGGAGCATTTCAGCGGATGCTCGTCCACCAGCCAATACGCAGGTGCACTGAGAGGCCCCTGTGGGCGCCATGGCACCCTCGGGCACCGCATTGGGGACAATCCTGAAGCACAGCGATCGTTTTGATTTAAATGGACTTGAACTGTATGAAGAATTGAGTACGCTGTCATCAATGTTGCCACATGCAAAATCGATGATGAACATTGTACAGTTTCCTCATACCAGCAAACTTGTTGACATATATCCTAATGTGTACATTGCCACTCGTATTCTACTGACAATTCCTGTAACAGTAGCATCAGGAGAACGAAGTTTCTCAAAACTAAAGCTCATTAAAAATGATCTCCACTCTACAAGGACTCAGGATTGCTATTCTTGCAATCAAACAAGACATCACTTTGTCTTTGTCATACAATGACATTATTCCTGATTTTGCAGCCAAAAAAGCCAGAAAGACTGCTTTTAATTAAAAACAAATCCTTGTTTCAATACCTCTTCATAGAAATTTCCAATAAAATGTTGACAAATTAAAAAAATTATATTATTTGCATCATTCTGTCAAATCAGAATTTTTTCWRTAGTGCTACTTCTTTAGTRCTRGTSCAYCAGCATTAYAGTGTGCTTAACTAAGYTAAMCTGGTTTTAATAACATGCATGTGGCAAGTTTTCCAATAGTGTAAGCTTATGTTTGTGTTACTAAGAGCAAGACAGGCACAGGGGCACCAGTTTAATAATCCCGCTTAGGGCACCATAAATCTTAAGGACAGCCCTGATCAAAACCTTTAGTTCAATATCCATGCAACTAATTTTGGGGTTTCCAGCCCTTCTCTTACCCTCCACTTCTAACTTCAACATCTTGTTTCTGGTGTATTCTTTCCATTTCTTTTTACTCACCAAAAAGATCTCAACATGGAATCCCTCAGCTTTTTCGTAATTGGTACTACCTTCACACTTCCGCTAATTTGTTCATTCCAAACATGTAATTCCAAGCATCCATCTTAATATTTTCATTTCCAGTGTATTAAAGATCCGCTCCTGTCTCTTCCACAGATTCAGAGCTAGAATTCAGAATGAGTTGAGAAGATTTAAAGAAATTAAATATTAAAATCAGCATAGATTACATGCATGTCCATTAGAATGTATCTGTTTGGTCTCAAAGATGAATTTTAAGGCAGACTGCTCTGAAATACATATTTGTTAAGCATGGATCAGTGGAGGAAGCCTCAAGTAAGACATCTTTACCGTAGGGTGACTCAGTGGTGTCCCTTTAATATAGAATGAGTTAATTACTGATATTTTGTGATTAAATGGAGAAGAAACTTGTTTTGCTTTAATGCAAAGTTAAGTCAGAGGAATCCAGTATTCAGAAGTCAGGAATTTCTCCAGAGTTAAGGTTCTAACACATAGCTCCTCCATAGTGCACATAAAGATATATTGCCTATACCTATTTTCCTTGCTAAATGCAAACAAGAGGTAACTTTTCAAAAATGACCCCAATTTTTGGGTGTCCAACCGAACACACATTATCACAGAATCATAGAATATCAGGGTTAGAAGGGACCTCAGGAGGTCATCTAGTCCAACCCCCTGCTCAAAGCAGGAGCAATCCCCAACTAAATCATTGTCAAGCCTGACCTTAAAAACCTCCAAGGAAGGAGATTCTACCATCTCCCTAGGTAACCCATTAAAGTGCTTCACTACCCTCCAAGGGAAAAAGTTTTTCCTAATATCCAACCTATACCTCCCCCACAGGGAGGGTGGATTTCCAGAGGGTGGGCGCTCAGCACTTCCTGAAAAGTTTTAGATGTCTAAAGTCAGGCACCTGAAAACTGAGGTACCCAAAAACATTTATACATTTTCAAAGTGACTAATGTTTGTTATTATTTTATAGAGAAGCAGAAAATGAAATGCAAATGACAAGAGTTTTCAACTTTGACATTGTATTGATGCTTTTCGATTTAATAGCCTATCATGTGTCCATAAGTATGGGGCGTGAGTGCATCACACTAAGACATAAACATTACAGGTTGCACAATGTAGCTCAGATAATATTGAGTAATAATGACTGAATTGTCAAATTTAACGTTGCCCTGATGGTAACGTTTGCATTTAATAGCTTATACTGTGCCCATAACCATGGCATTTGGGTGCATCAAACAAAACAATCAAATTAAGACTGCTTACCATGTACTAACCACTCACTAGGGAAAAAAAAACAAACATAAAAATTAAAGAAAATGCTTCCTTTCCCTAGTTTAGGCCTTACCAGGTGATGGACTGGCTAAAAAGAAAACCCTGCTCTGATGGCTAACAGGTTTGGACTCTGCAGGCCTCCAGAGATTGAATAAATTCTATAGCTGGAAACCTTCCTTTAAGAATTCCCTGCCTCTAGAGCTCATGAGTGTAAATCACAAGTGTCTGTGCACCAATGTTAACCATGTTAGGGAGTACAGCTATGGCTGTGTCCTATCTATGTTATTATGTGGCTTGGTTGTGCCTATCCAGACCAGATCAAATTGTGTTATAATCATGTTGAGGGAATAATGCTAAACTCTGTTGTTTTAACATTGTTCCCTCGACATGATAACAATGTGACTTGGTCTGGTCTAGACAGAAGAGACTAAACTGTGCTAAAATATGATTAAGAGAGAGCAATATTTTAATTGTGTGGCCAAATGGCGGACTCTGGAAACCTGGCCTCGGTTCCCAGCTCTGCTGTTGCCCTACTGAGTGATGTGAGGCAAGTCACTTCATTCCTCTATGCCTGTAAAATGGGACTACTGAGTCCCTTGGTAAAGATGTACTAATAAAAAGCTACGTAAGATCAAGGTGTTGCTATTATTGTTATTAACACAGTAATTGTAGTGTAAACAAGGCCCGTGAGTAAAAGCACATCACATGCTCCCATCAGTAGCAATGATGTTTAGGGAGAAGCATTTTATCTTATCAAGGTCCAAAAATCACATAGGGCTTTATCGATTAAATCCTATACCTTGAAATTTACCAAGAAGTAGATGGGAATCAAATGCAATGTGAAGTGCGCAGTTGAAATATATTCAGCCGAAATCATTCCATTAATTGTGTGCATGACACTGTTCATCAGGTGACTGTACTGACCTGAAAATGACCAAAATGTTGATACCAAAATTGTCATAGCTGCTGAATGGTTGGGAAGAAGTGAACAAGAATGGACTTGTGGTTAAGATCTCAGCCTAAAAGTTAAATGAGCTGCGTTCAGTCCCCAGCTCGGTCCCAGACTTTGTATGATCTTTTGCAAGTCACTCCATCTCTCTGTGCCTGTTTCCCCATATGTAGAATGAGGATAATAGTCCTTATCTCCCACTCCTTGTCTGTCTTGTATATTTAGCTTGTAGGCTATTCAGGGCATGGACTGTATCTTGCTATGTGTTTATACAGTGCGTAGCATAATGTGGCCTCTAGGTGTGACCATAATATACATCAGGGTAGGCAACCTATGGCACATGTGCCAAAGTCAGAACACGAGCTGATTTTCAGTGTCATTCATACTACCTGGATCCTGGCCACCGGTCGGGGGGGGGGGGCTCTGCATTTTAATTTAATTTTAAATGAAGCTTCTTAAACATTTTAAAAACCTTATTTATTTTACATAAATAATAGTTTAGTTATATATTATAGACTTATAGAAAGGGACCGTCTAAAAACGTTAAAATGTATTACTGGCACGCAAAACCTTAAATTAGAGTGAATAAATGAAGACTCCGCACACCACTTTTGAAAAGTTGCCGACCCCGATATACATAGTAATAGCAGCAGTAGCAGGGTATTGTTTTTATTGGGAGAGTGCTGAGGTGATACAGGATACTCACTGTGTCCTAATCTTCTCACAAGTGGGATAACAAAAAATCAAACTGCCAACTCACAGGACTAGTATACTGCAGTTTCAAGTCCTCAGCCAGTCTGTTTTTTGCTCTGCTTTCACACACTGTTCCAATTACTCTCTAGTTGCAAAACCTTCCAGTTGTAATGCCACCCTTAGCCCTAGCCTATGACCTTGACTGCATTGCAATGCAGATGAAAGACCCTTCAGTTTAGGTGGCAATTGGCAACCCTCTTAAGCACAAAGGCTAAATAAATGGTCCTGTTAATGGGCCACCAAGATGAAAAGCATTTAATTGTCTTTGTCATTTAAATCAGCACAGTAGCTGCGGCAGCTATTAACCTCTTCAGCAGGTTCCAGACTCAGATATTTATTTCAATTAAGTGAAGAGATGAAACTATCTTTACCTTAACACTGACCAAGGTTTAACAACACTTAGCTGACACCCACCTGAATATGGTTTGTTCTTGTCTAAACTTACCACTTAACCACCTTCTCCACTGATTCAGCTGCACCTGCTACTGACAGCTGTGTTCAGTAACAATTCAGTTTTGGAAGGTACACAAGATCATACAGCCCACCAAGTTTAACTATACCAATATATTCCACTGGTGTATCTACACAATGCTTCTGCAATAGGGCTCTCCCTCTCCTAAAATTCATCTACACTAGGCAACATATCCATTATTGACAATGGGTATCAGCAAGGGATGCAGTTGGACTGGTGCTGAAACAAATTTGGTCCCATCTATAATTGCAATTAAACTGTTTTCAGCACCAGTTCAGCTGCACTAGTGGCCAGTAACAGCAATATTTCTAGGGTAATACAAGCCTGAGGAATAAAATCCTTTTTTGCCACATAACCATGATATTCTGGTCTATCTTGCCCTAAGGTATCCAGTGATTCTAAGGTGAAGTCATGATCTTAATATCTCTTTTTTTCAAATATTTCTCATATAACCAGTTGACACTTGCACCCATCACTGGTTGGTTTCTCTCCACTTATCCATTTGATATACTTTATTTTGTATGTACATTATATACTCCCTTTGCTGACAGCACAAATTAGTGGTATTCTAAGAGAATATGGCCATAGATGGGAATTTAGTTTCTAGTTATACATTATTTATTAGGTTTTTCCATCTGTGCAGTTCCTAACTGCTCTGGGGTCACTAGTAACATTGGCTCTATTGTTCCAGCAAAGAAACAAGGAACAGAATACTTGCACTTATGCAAGTGTTGGGCACCTGTGTGGGAGCGAGTCCTTCACGGGCACATGACCTGTCAATTCTGTGACCTGTTTGGGACAATACTTGCAATTCTTTCCCATCCCCCTACCACTCAACAGGGGCTAGTGAAGGACACATTAGGTTTTCTGTCGCCTGCCCAGCTCTGTGTGTGACTGGAAATCACATACTTGTTTTCATAGCCATCTGACCAACAATCCTTTGATATTCTTGAATCCAAGGAGTCATTTAAAAGATGGACTATTCTGTGCACAAATTTTCTCCCATATAAATAAAGCTGCAAATGACTAAATATATTTAACGTATTTCTGCAGAATTTAGGGCCATATTGTATCACTGATTTTAAACAGATTTCAAGACAAATTGTGATTAAATTTGATGCCACATGTGTCTCTTACACTTCTGCTATAAAATGCCACAATTTTTTCCTTTTCTTCCTATTGCTGGGCCAGAACTATTCCCAATACATAGGTACTTCCAGGTGTGTTTGGCATGGGAGGCATGTTAAAAAGAGACAAAGAGTCCTGTGGCACCTTATAGACTAACAGACGTATTGGAGCATGAGCTTTCGTGGGTGAATACATGCGTCTGACGAAGTGGATATTCACCCACGAAAGCTCATGCTCCAATATATCTGTTAGTCTATAAGGTGCCACAGGACTCTTTTGTCGCTTTTACAGATCCAGACTAACATGGCTACCCGTCTGATGTTAGAAAGACTAAGCCAACAGTGGAGCAATCACAAGATCCTCTTTTAACCCAGTAATCCACCTTTGATGACCTCTTAAAGGTCAAACTGCAATTTAATTCATTCCGTAATTTTACAATTTTAACAAACTGAAAAAAACCCCACCTTCTACAATAAGAACAATGGGTATGTGTAGTGATTCAATTTTAGTTTTGTCAGTGGAAACTGCTTTCTTACTGATCAAAACACGGGGGGTTCCTTTCTTATTTGCCAATCTCTAGCTATCACAAACTATTTGCAAATGCACGTTGCAATGATTTAGTATGTACAAGGATATCATCTAGGTACATGCAAATAAAAGAGAGGCGTGCCACACAAAACTTCTCCAAAACTGAGAAACTGAGGTTGCAGGACCACTGAGTAATTCAAAAGGCATTCCTTTAAATTGCCATACTCCTGGATCTGCTGTAGAAGGGGAGGCTTCCCCCTCTCCTTTGAATCCAGTTCACTTGGGTGGCACATGAGCCACCCATTCAGGGAGGTAGGCCCAAACCCTTCTGCCCAAGACTTCATCTCTTCTCCCTCAGAGCCCCCCACCACAGCCACCGGCTCCCCACCCACCCGAGCGTACTCAGCTCCAGAGTGCCGGGCGGTGCAGCTCCAGCGCCTCTAGCCCTGGAGCATTGGACAGTCTGAGCACTGGCCCCAGCCACCCTGAGTCCTGGGCCACAAGTCGGCCACCCTAGCCCCAGCCTGGGCCACAGGGGAAGAGTGGGAAGCAGGAGAGGGCCTTGGATGGAGCATGAGGTGGGCCATGCCTGGCTGTTTGGGAAGGCTCAGCCTCCCCTAGCCTGTGATACCCACCACCCATGCTTCCAAATATCCCCTTTTTGAGATCAAGGGCCAGGTCCTCATCAATGAGTTACACTGATTTACACCAGCCGAGACTCCTAGGGTGGAAAACCAAATTCTTCAGCTGTAATATCCCATGAATGATCTATTATGGCAAAAGAAGAGTACAATAACCTGTAGAGTGACTTTGTTTAGTTTTCTATAATCAGCACAGCATGTGTTGTTAAGCAGCTATCTTGTAGAACTAAGGGTGAGGCCCAGGCAATTAGATGACGGCTCAGTTATCTCTTCCTGATGCATTTCACTGATGGCCTGAAAAGCCCTTTTTCCTTTCTTTGAAATTGGTAACCAGTGAAATACCAGTTTAATAAAATGGCATCCTCCAGCATCAGCTTCTGTTGATATAACACTGCACTATCTCAACCTGGATCTTGGCTGGTTTGGGAGAACAAAACCTGACTTCTGGTTTTTAACCTAACATGTTCTAGGAGCTGTTTATGGTACCTATTGGCCCATCCTCTGCACCCCTTACTGAAGTATCTGAGTGCCTCACAATATTTTGTTGTGCTTATCCTTACAGAATCCCTGTGAGTAAGGGAAATATCTCTCATTTACAGATGGGGAACTGAGGCACAAAGAGACTAAGTGACTTGCCCAAGGTCACACAGGGCATCCTTGGCAGAGGAGAGAATTGAACCTGGGTGTCCTGATCCCAAGACTCCTAATGTTGAACCAACCTAATGTTAGCAAAAAGATTTTAATCCCAATATAAACATGTGGCTCTGTGATGGAATAAAGCCAATACAAGCTTTGGGATTGCACCTTCACTCTTTCCTCTGCTTGTCAGAAGCATTGAGAAACCTAGCTGGAATACTTTGCTGCTTCAAATCCAAAGTGGAAAGATTTTTAGCACTTAAAATTCCTTGCAAATCTTGTATTGCACAACAAATCTCCACTAATTTCCATTTTATTTAATTTTTTTTGCTGAAAAGTTACTCAGATACAAGATTGTGATTGCAATTACAGTTTTGATTCCTGGGGACACAACAATTGTCTTAAGTCCTGATTCAGCAAGACACTTAAAAAAAATATACCTAGCTTTAGCATGTCCCATTGGTCTACTCCAGTTAGCTGCCCACACTTCCAATCTCTATTTACCTTCCTAGCCAGATAGTTGAGGGATTACAGATTGTGAGAAGAACACAGGATGTTTGGTTCTCTCAGTTGCAGTGGGATGTTACTCCAAAGAGACTACATGCTGGCAGGATCTGTGGTATCGTTTTATAAGTTTTTATCCATTTTGTATAATTTGGTGTTTATTTAAATAAACATGGGTCTTTATACTTTCAAAATGGATGTGACAGATTCAGTTTTCACTACGGATGGCACAAAGGCAAAACACTAAGAGTTTTTTCTCAAGGGACATACTAAAATGTTAATCCAATCAACTAAAATCTGAGCTATAAGCAACAGCTCTCTAGCAAAAAATTAAAACATCTGCAGGATGACAAGGAGAATGCTAATAATCTTTTCCTAGGAAACACAGAGCACAGCAAACATGTTATAACATTTTCAAATGTTAATATAGAAATAATTTTGAATTTTATAGTTCTGGATGTTTGCATGTATTTACCGGTGCATTTAAAACTCTGGAACGAGTGTTAAGAATGTACAAGATACTTAAAACTGTTCAAGGTGCACTCATATCGCAAGACAAATCTATGTTCCATGAAGGATGTGAGGTCAAAACACCTTATAGTGTCTTAAAAATGACCTCAACTGCATGTTAGAAGTTGTGTGTGTGTTGATCAATACACATATTGGTCAATATTCGAAATACATGTGGAAAGTTGCTGTCTCGGGGCTTGACCCACCATCTGCTGAACTCAGTGAAATAACTTCCATTTTCTAAAATAGATGCTGGAGTGCAACCTCTGTAACTGATTGGTTCAGGTGAGGCCTGCGCCAAAAGGTTTGTTAATTTCATGGAGTTCTTTAAAAATGCTTTACCTTTAAAAACTGCAAAAGTTGAATTTAGAGATTATAAAAAGTATGTGTGACTTATATTTGATGCATGAAATGATTATTTCATGTGGCTATAAAAGAGACCAGTGTATTGGCCGTGAAAACATTAGAGGTGTGGTGAGGGAGTTTGTTCATTTGGTGGGTTTTTTTTTTTAAATAATAATATCCATCTCATATTACATATAGTTTATTCCCTCCTCTAGTTCCACTGGGGAATGTTGTTTTTGTTCCCAAAATATTAAACATCTCATGAGACAATATGCAAGAGACTATTCTGTAGATAGCTAAAGTAAAATATTTTATTTCTGATCATGATGGTTGCTATCCTGGCTCTACCGCATTAATGGTCATCTATTACCAATATGCTTGCTTTTTTAGATTAAAAATGACCAACCTAGAAGCATTGAAGAACCAGTAAAAAGAAGGGTCTGGGCTAAGCATGAAATGCTAATTGTTAATTCCCATGCCTTTTGAACAACCTACATACCTTCAACCCCATTATATCATTTGCCCATACTCCAGGGCACAGTTAACCCAGGCTTTTTTCTGGTTTTAGCCTTCATTCCTGCATCCTACTAGACACACCGAAAAACCACTGGCCCAGGCTTGGAGGTGCTCCAGAAACTCACCCCTTGTGTTTACATCTGTCGAAAGTGCTACCATTCTGATTTGGAGTAGACTACACACGTACAAGGCAGTAGAAAATTAGGTGCTTCTGGGAGTCTGTAGGACTGTCAAAGCCAGCTAATCAGATCTGCAGGGCATTTAAGAGATGACTGTTAGTGTGACAGGAGCCCTGTGGCAAAAGCCTAGAGTAGCAGCTCAGGTCAGACAGTTTTGTTTTTATTATATTGCTGTTCCACTCTCCCAAGTTCTGACACCAGTCTCACACTTCTGAAGAGAGGTAGTAAATGTCCTAGGCCTAATGGGTAAGCTTCCCAGTGCAGGAGAAATCTGGTGATGTCTGAATATACTCGTTTTATTTATACACATACCATCTTGGAGCAGAGGTGGTCAAACACCGTGCAGGCACCTTCTTTCTTTAGGACTCTCAACCCAACACCACCGCTTGGTACCCAGGGGCAACTCGGCTTCAAGAAACGACTCTAATCAGAGACCCAGTCAGAGAGTGAACTCTGACGTGCTTACAGTTCCCTCTCTCCCAAAGCTGCCGCTACACAGAACCATGCACAGCCCAAAACTAACACCACAGCGTGTCTTCCCAAGACTGAATATTTCCTCGTATGCAAAGAAAAAATCTTGGGCAACCATGTATAACAGTGCAATCTGGTGCTGCTTGTATATTTTTTATTTTGTCTGCAACAATTAACCACTATAGTTTGAAAAATGTGCATCTGATTATCCCTGGACACATGCACCCATTTCAGCAAGCATATAATTTTGTTTTAAGAAATGAAATAAAGATACCTCTCCCCCAGATTAAGTCATTGTTATTATACTAGGAAAACGTGCTAGTATGTAAGTGTTCTTGACCCAAGAGTTTACAGTTTAAGGGGTTGATCCTATGAAATGCTGAATGCCTTGAGTTCTCACTTTGAAGATATTTATCTCTCACTGTGGGCACTTGCCTCCTCCAAGGAGGTGCTCATCAATCTGCTTAGAGCACAGGCAAAGGAGTGTCAAGGGATGCAAAACAATATTTGGTTTTCAGAATTTTTTATATTTTATCCAATCCCCTTTCCCATTCTGACCCAACACAAGAGTGGCATCGTAGCCATCCTCTTTGACCCCTCTTATCATCTCATCTTTCCCCTCATATTTCAAAGATCCTGTTCCCCAATACAGGGCCAGCTTCCCTCCCCATTCTCCCCTCCTGCATTTCCAATCTTTTCTTTTCAATTCTTCCTTTTGTAATTTTTTATTCATATTCTTTTGTATGCTTCAGTTTTACTGATTATTATACTTTTTTGAGATCATTTTACTGTTTATTATGTATTTGCTGACATGCTGTGAACATTTTCTCTCTTAAAAATCGGTATAGAGTAATAAGCCATCCAGAATATTGCAAAGGAAAGTTAAATTAAGCTGAGACAACCGGAAGAGGGAAGAAATATTAAACAAATTTAAATGCACCAACCTCTATATTTTCTTCCCATGTTTTTCACAATACATTTATATGAGAATTTGAAAGAGAGACATAAGTCTCTGACAGCATTCACATATTGCTGTTGTCAGTCAAGTTTTCTGCAAAAAAGACAGAGTAAGTTTAAAGCTAAATCTCTTGTAAAAAAAATCAGCAGATAAGCTGCAAGGGTCTTTAGTTTTTTTCTACTTTGATTCCCAAGTGCCTTGTATGATTTCCCTTCACGTACAGTACATCATCATCAGAGTATAAGGAGATAAAGATTGAAAGAGGTACCTGGACAGGCTACTAAAAGACAAAGATGATGAAATTACCGTGAGTCATACTGGGAGTATATACACAATGCAACAGTTCTATTGGAAGCATATATAAACATACACAGAACTTTGCTCCAAAGCTAGCATGTGATCCAAATCCAGATTTAAACACCCCCAAATTTTGGAAGGAGAGTGGAGTTAAAATCTAAATCTTGATCCAGATCCCAATTTAACAAACATTCCCTACCACAGTGGGCCAAATCAAAACCCCAGAATGAACATCACCAGTGTTTGGTGTGCTTCAGCTCTAAGTCTGGATCAAAATATTGTGGCTCAAGCCTATTTTGCACATTCAGTAAGGTGGGTGAATTACTTTGTAAAGAGCATATCTCCTCATGATAAATGCTTATTTCACCATCAGCAACTACTTTAAGAAACTGTCTCTGATATCAGTAGAGGATTTTGGCTTAGCTTTTAATGGCAATGATTCATTTATTTTAAATAGTCATGTTCAGAGACCAGGCTAGTGTTAGGGTTCCCCTGGGGCCTTTTCCATAGGTCGTTGCTGAGTTACTTTTCTCTCACAAGTGATTAGTTAGGTCAGCCTTACAAATTTCTGTATTTTGCAGTTTTCCCCTTAGCTCCCAGATGGACCTAAGATAATTTCATTTTCTTCTTCTTTTGGTAACCTCTCTAGGCACATGTTTAATTCCTTAAGCTATTAGAGATCCATGGTCTCTTGTAAGTGGGATATAAAAATCTATTAACCACACACACGAGTGATCAATTTATTTTTCATAAGATATCTCATTTTATGGCTTGTTTTTCATTAATTCCAAGGACCATTGTCATAAAAACCACCAAAAAACAAACACCCCCCCAAACCCACTGTAGGGGCACCTTCCCTGTCAAATATCCATAAAGTGTAAGAGTTCCAAATCTATCAGATCTATCCAGGGGCTGGGGTTGCTGGCCATGTAGATGGGGAATGGCATTCCAACAAACCTGGCATGGATCAGAGACATGTGGGTTGTTCTCCCCCCAGCCCTCTACATCCCCAAACACACAATGGGAAAAAAAGATCCCTCTTCCCCATGGCAGCTTCCATGTTGTTTTGTCATTGGCTTCCCCACTGCGACTGCACATTGCTACCTCCTCCATGGGGAATCAATGCTGTGGTTGGGGAGTTAATGCTGATTAAAGCATCATTAAACTACTTTTTTTGTTTTGCTCTGAAGGTTTGTTCTTTATGCATAGGGGATCCTCCTGTTGTTTAACCTCTCCTCACCCCAACATGCCCCATGATTATGGAGTGACTTGATTAAGACAGGGGGGAGATTATGATAAGACTATTGCTTTCCCTTTTATGACCCCAATCCAGTTTCTGCCAGCTACTCTAATATACATGGAGGGGAGTACCTAATCCAAGATCACTATCATATACATGGAGAGTCCCCTCCACCACTGCAGGATCTTGCAGAAATATAGGGCCTTTGCAATGATTGTAATAAACTCTGTCATCCATAATATATGTGGTTTATAATATGAAGCTGTAATGCCTGCCTTAAGATGGGACTGAAATGTGTTCAACCAAGTAAAAGGCCTCCATAAAATAAATAATAATAATAGCAGCAACATAACATCTGTTGAATAGCTTTGAGCTGAGAATCTTGTGAAGTTCTTATGACATGTTTAGTATTTCCTGCTTTTGGCAAGGCCAGAAATGTTGCATAAACAACCCTTGTCATGGTATTTTGGGGCTTCCCACTCCAGTGCAGGCAGAAATCAGGAAATCACATAGAGTCACATTTAGAAATGAATACAGAAAAGAAAGTTTAGATCTTTGAACCTCAAAAAAGCTTTAGGTTCATGCTGGTTTTTGTTTTTTCCAAACAAGTATCCAAAAACCCATCCTCGTTTAGCAGCATAACAGTCTGTCTCACTGATTTCCATAGTGATGTGTACTGGGCAGGAAGCCAGTAGAGAAATACTTAACAGCAAATATTCTGCAACCAGCACAGAACACTGAACACATTTATGACCTTAATGCACAAAGAAAATGACACATATTATAATGTACACATAAAGCAGGGAATGATATGAGTGAGATGCTAATTGATCTCTGAGCTAAGCCATTATTATTGTTACGTGCTGACAATATTTTGTGCTGTACAAGACACATACAACTTACATTCCCTACCCCAAATAGCTGGCTATCTAAACAAGACAGACACAAAATAGACAGGATACACTGGGAAGCCCAGAGGAAGGAACGAGAAAGAAAACAAAGCTAAATACACTTTATTTCACATCCTCTTCCTACAATAAATGGAAAATATTTCCTTCTGCTATTGTGAGCAGAGGGGAGCAGACAGCAGCAGATCCAGGTGATGAAAGCATGTGGGATAGGGAAAGTGCTGGCTCTGCAGTGTGCTATCATGGATCCTGGGAAATCCCCTCCTGAGTACGCCAGGGGATCAGGCTGAGTGTGTAAAGAAGGGATGGAATGAGGGGACAGCATTCTCATAACCATCATCCCAGGATACATCACTGCCGATCTAATTTATTTTATTCCTCCCAGTGCCCCACAACAGGAACTCTTCTGAGCAGGGCAGTACCAGCCAAAGAAACCACATGAACATGGCTCCTAAAGCTGCTGTATTGCCTTAGAGAGTAGGGGTGGGATGAGGCTGGGAAGCAGTACAGAGGTCACAGGGCCTCTGGCAAACCTTGGAAGATCTTCATGCATGAATTTCTTCTGCCATTTCTACAAGATAAAAACTCCATCTTCCGAGGGAGTGATCAGGATGGAAATTATACGTTCTAGCTTGTGGAGTTCCTGACACCTACGCAGTATATTCAATAGGTCAGTTGGGCCATAGTCCATCTGGTTCTGTATTCAAAGAAATTTCTTTGATTCCTCTGGCATTTGAAATAATTTAAACAAAACCAAACCACAAACCTATTATTGTTAGTTGCTCTGCAGAGGCACAGGAGGACATGCTAGAATGGGGTAGTCAATAGGTGGACTGTGGGCCAAATCCGGACCACCAGATGCTTTAAAGGGACCTTGACATATTTTTATTTGCTTATTATCAATTTTTATATTATTTTCTGTGAAGTTTGGACCTTGACCAAGAAATTTGGACCTTGACAAAAAAATATTTGATTACCCCTGTTGTAGTTTAATAGCTGGCGTTGCCTTAGTTGTTGATTAGTTTGGATGCTGCATTGAAATAATCTGTTGGGTCTTGGTTGCTGGTTTCTCTGGATAGTGTAATTATTAAATAATTGATGTGGTCTTCATTGTTAGCATCTCTGGAAACTGTGATAAAGTATCTGATGGGCCAGATATTTAGTTGGCATGAAAGTGTGGCTCCACTGACTTCAGTGAAGCTACATTGATTTCTAACAGTTGGATAAATTATGGCCTGGTGTCTTTTGTTTTGTCCCCACAAAATTATTTCTAACAGTTAGTCGATGAAAAATGAAAGACAGAAAACTCTGTCTCACAAGGATTTGCAGTAATTTTCCCCACAGACCATCAGTCGGAGTTAGCGCCAAAACTATCCTAGAGAAAATAACTGCCTGCTTGTCCAGAACAGTTCAAACATTCATCTCAGAATTTTACAATATTTTGAATAAAACTTTTCAGATTTTCTTCTTCTCTCCCCTCCCCTCCTCCAAACATGTTTCCCCCAGAGAGAAAAATCCTCTACAAAGTTTCCTGTAGGGACCAAATCCTGGCTATTTTTCTATAATGCCATTAGAGCTCACTTTAAGTATGGGAACATTTTATCTAGCTACACCTCAGTCCTCGCCATAAACCAATTGCTTACTATCTTCTTTTCTGACAAGTTGACACCCTCCAGGCAATTCTTGCATGTCCTCAGAAAAGCTGTAATACTTGCTCTGCTCCATGTACCATGCTGATAAAATATGTAGACTAGTATTTTATGCATTATCTCAAAAGGCTTCTTAAGAACCTGCTTAATTATAGTTATCTTTATCTACTATGTCAGCTTTTTAATTGAGTCAAAAATCTACTGTGTAAGTTAGACATGCTTTCTCTTATGACTCTATGCTAGGGATTCTTAATCATAATTTTCTAGGTGCCTCCTTATCCTATCCTGATTATTGTTCCGTCTATGCACACAAAATCCATTTTGTTGGTGATTTCAGTCCAGTTTCTACAAGAGAGTAGTCCATATCGCATAATCTTCCATCCCAATGTCACCAAGGCTGGCAGTCTCAACAAAAACGCTGAGGACTAGAATGGACATGGAGACAGAACTACTACTCACTTCCACAGGGAGTCTCTCCAGTTCAGGGCTGATCAAGCTGGTGGTCAAAGTGAGCAAGTTCAGACTGATCTACAGTAGTAAGTGAATGTTTTCCAGGAGGCCACAACACGTGGAGAACCCCCAACAATCCTGCAAGCAATAGCAGATTAAGAACAGATCCATTAATCTGTGGACCCAAGACCTAGCTGTCAGGGACCCAGAGCTCAACAAAATGTACAGCTTCACTAAAGGAGAAGCCCAGGACCAGGATGCTCAGCATGTACAGATTTCACTGGGGGCAGGGACTGGTCTTGGCTTCCCTATGGTGTATCTTATGCCTCAGTTTAGTATGCTACTGTGTTCTGCTTTATGAGATATGATCTGAACTATCCCACTGCTCTGTATTTCTGTGCATGTAGTGAATAGACGGAGCACAATCTACTGGCACATAAGAATTTGTATTATCTATATATTAGCAGGTTAAATAAAAGTACATTTAAATAAATAAATGTACTGCAAATAGCTTCCAATGTGCTCCTCTTAATATGCATCTCCTAACATGGGACATACTAACCAATGGGCCACATGAGCCCAGCACAGATTCACAACATGAAGGAGGAGCGTCAGCACTTGCAACTCCCATTCTTAATGGTACCAGTGGTGGTGGATAGATGAAGCATGGTCCTCTTCTCTCCTAGCTCCATACAGTATCCAGAGAAGTTAGGCAAAAACAAGATGGATACAAACCTAAACCTTGAAATAGTGATCAGCAAAATCAATCAAATCAAGCCATCAAAATTCTGGGAAAGCATAAAAAGATTCATGGAATACCAGTCTGAAGGAACTATTGTAACACTGCATAAGGGTTCAGTGAAGCCATAATATTGAGACCAGTTCTTGTTACCTTATATTACAGAAACAAACATGATGCAACACAAAGCAATCAGTGATACAGAGATCCCCAAAATCTTTTCTTAGAACCAGATTGTCATCCATTTCTACCCAGAGCTCTCCAATGCCTCATCTGGGAGCTCTACTCAGAAATGATTGGCACAGTAGGACCTCTAATTGTTCACAGAGGGTATGGCTACACTCCAGTGTAAGCCCAGGGTTAGTGGAACTCAAGTCAGCTGACCCATGTTAGGGAACCTAGGACTTGAGAATCTACATTGTATTTTAACCCAAGGTTAAGAATTTTCTGTTCTGTACTCAAACCTAGGACTCTCGTGTCCACTCTGCAGTGCATAGACCCAAGTCAAACTGACCATATCCCAGAGTCTGTAGTGCCCCTCCCCACAAAATGTAGCCACTGCCACCCTAGGAACGTGCTGCACTGTGAAAAAACTTTACTGCCCACCCTGCACATTATCAGGAAGTAGCTCACTTTGCAAAAGGCTTAATCAGTTCACTCAACATTACAAAGCCAAGATGCTGTCTGATGGAGTGCTTGCAGATCAGTGATCAGAAAAAAAATGCTTAATGCTGACCTGAGCTGCTCTCCTTTACCAAGGTGACGGGCTTCCATTTTCAAAAGAGTACATTGCAGATTGTTGGGATAGAGAGGACAAAGGAAATTGTCCTATAGAATTGTTGGGTACTTCCAGGTTACTTCTGGGACCTGAGCAAGCAGGGCTGTGGCTCCATTACAAATCAATAGGGCTGGGACCCTGGGTCCCAGCTTGACTTGTGCTCAGACTCTCCAGCTCGGCAGGGTTGTGGGACCCTTGGTCCAAGTCCTGGGTTGCACAATTTCAGTGTAGATGCAAGGGGATTTGCCTTGAGCCCGGCTCAAGCATGGGCTTAAACTGCAGTGCAGACATACCCAGAGTGTTAGAGAAATCAGTAGTCTGATGTTCACAGGCATTAAGCAACCCAGCTCCCAGTGAAGTCATGTGAAATAGTTAATATGGAAAAATCACTAAGTGTAGAATAGGAGCAGCTCTTACAAATAGTTTTACAAAAAAGAGATAAGAATTTGTAGGAAAAAAATATAGAAACAAAACTGAACAACCGTGGAAGATCTTGCTGGACTCTTGTGCAAAAATGTCTGATTAAGCATTCAGAAATATGATCAATGAATTTAACATCAATGGTAAAATCTGATTACTACTGAACATCATTAAGCACTTGCTAATGTAACACTTCAGAGATGGCACAAAGGAAAAAATAAATGATATTTGAAACATCATCTGCTTTGTATCATCAGTGTTGAATCACTGAAGCTAGAAAAGAAAAAGGCCTATTTGATCATCTAGCCCTCTTTTTGCTAATATGGGATTATTAGCCCTGGCTCTGAACCCTACAATGCTGATTGGAATTTGGATTAGAATTTTCCATATATCCCCTACGTTTATAATACCAAAATCCCAGATCTGAATACTCCCTACTCTGACATGTTCAAATGGTCAATTTGAGCCCACTTATAATATCTGCTTGGAATTTATCTATCTAAAATTATGAAAGCAATGGAGACTCCACCTTGGAAAGCTATTAACGAGTCTTACCATTAGGACGTTCCTGATGTTCAACATTTCCTCAATAGTTATACCAATCAATAGCACACAAATGGCATAACCATTGCATGAGTGACATGAAATAAATGCCAACTGAGTTGCACTATGCTAATATTTCTGTACCATGCTGGGACATGTCTATTAGTATGGGAGAATTGTTTCTCCTCGCCTCATGTCACTTTAATCAGTTTCCTGGTGGACAGTACACATTTCTGCAAGGTTCTGCCCACACAGATTCTGCATGACAACGTGTGTCTTTAAACATGAAACAAGGTATGTTTTCCCTTTACCTATTATGCTTTTCACAGAAAAAGTTTCTAGCCTGAAATAAACACAAATGAAGCTGTCTGGGCAGTGTATGCACCCAGGCACACAGCCTCATCTGTGGATCTGCAGCAATTAATTATAGTTATACTGAAATATCTGCAGAGCATTTGTATGTATAAATTATGTATCAGGTGAGGAACAGCACACCACAGGATATACACTGTTGTTCTCACGAGGCAATCCCATTCTTCAACTAATATATATGTTTCCAAGTGAAACTGATTTTAAATAATTGGTGCCTAGCATCTTAATAGCAATAAATACAATAATAATAAAAACCAAACGTGGAGCATCTTTTCAGAGATATTGTTTAGCCAAAGCTTCAGGCAGAAATTTATCCCCTTTCTACCCTTACTTAAATTTTATTTTGAATAAAAAACCCCTCAAGTTTTATCGTGTCTTTTAATATGTTATTCAAGCTCCATAATAGCACAGATACAAGGCTATCAATGACCAGAGTTTAAAGCCAGTGAAGTATGCATAAAATATAATCATATGATTATCCCTCTTATTATGATTATTACAAAGCATAATGAGCAGTGTCAGTTCGTTATCTTATCGTTGTAATATTTTGTGGATTTGCCTGAGAGTAAAATGTAAATGCAATTGCTGAGCACAATTGAGTAAATGGGCTGGGACACATGATAAAAGAGTAATAAGGTGATATGGTTTAAGAGATTATTCTTAGTTATACTAATTGTATGCCTTGAAATTAATAGTCTGCTACAAACATGACAGGTGGTTGAAGTTAGTTGTGAAAGAAAGAGCAGAAGAATCTCCAGAAGACAATATAGTTTCTTGCTAAACAGAAGAATTTATTTGCTGACACCCAACATTTAATTTATTAAAACCAGTCTGCTTTGTGACCTCTTTTCAGGGCACATGTTTAACTTTAAGCATAGTGATTAAGTCCCACTTTGGTGTCCTGGATAAGAGATGGACTTAAGCATATGCTTACATGCTTTCTTGAAGTGGGGCCTGAATATGGAAAAGTTGGCCTTCAGCTGTGATATTCACCTACATTCTTAACTTTATTTCCCTCCCTCAACTGTGATAAAGAGCGTTAAAATGGGTAACAGGGAACTAGAAGATTTGTTTAAAAACAAAAAAAAAACAAAACCAACAACACACCACACACACAAAACATTATATATTTTTTTAACACACCTGCATAAAATGAATTTGTAATTAAAATGAAACATTTTCATGATGTGCAAGCAGAATTTATTGCAGCTTTATCTCATACAGCTTAACTTCTGCACATACCCTGTCTTTTGCTCTGCTTGCACAGAAATAGTGCAGCCCCTGGGAAGATTCTAAAGGCGTAAATTAATCTTGTGTGAATAACACAGGCAAAACATCCTGGTTGTTAACAGTGATGACAGAATTCTGACAGGTTTGTTTTAATACTTAAATTAATAATTATTACACTCAAGGAGAAATCTAGAGTGGGGTTGGGCATTACAAAAACATGGTCAGTATAAACTACACACTCTAGTATTTCTTAATTTATTTTTCTGTAGGGATAGTACTTAGCCTGAAATTATTTTAGGAGGAGAGGGGCTATATTATTTCCTTAAGGTTCTGTTGCAGGAAACATTAACATTCATTGACCTTGCAGCGGTAATTTGTACTGATGAATGGCACTATATGAATAGTGTATTAAAGAAGCTTATTAGAGATAGGATGCATCCTCTGCTATTCAGAGATTCTATTACCATTTGAGATGTGCCTGTCAGGAGTGTTCACATATAAGGGACATTTGGTATAGTGGAAAAATACCAGAATAGCCTGGCTAAGCCATTCTGGTTTATTGTAGCTCATTGCTCAGTTTTAATCTGAAAATTGTTGTTAAAAATTAACAGCAGCATCTTATTAATAAATACGTATTTGACTTTTCCTTTTTTAACTATGTCACTTTATTGTACTCTTGTTTTTATCAAGCAGCTAAATGTTATGGGAAATATGCATTTACTTTTGTGATTACAGAGCCACTGTCAGTTCTTACTGTGGAGATCTGGGCCAAAAATAGACATGCAAACTGCAGCAATCTAAATAGAGAGTCACCCTGCAAGTTCTTCCTTGGAGGTGTAACACATCTCATTACCACGTTTTGGAAGAAATATGCTGTTAACAGAGTATTTTCTTCTTGTTTTGAGGGCATGAATATAATTATCACTTGATAATTTATAGGGTGCCAATGTTTTACTGCATCTAGAAAGCAATAAAGAGCTATAGGGAACATGAAGTTTGTGGCACCTGCAGCTTATTAAAAGAGCACTATCAAAAAATGAAATGTTTAGGCATCCTGTAATGCTTGCATGTGTCACATACAGAGGACTCATATTTAAGGTCAATCCAGTAATGCTCACTTATAGGGCCAATGGAGATAAGATATATTATAGAAGGAAATATATGGTCAGATCATTGGATAGGGGAAGGAGTATCTCATGGTACTCAATTCACAAATGGATTGATATCCTTAGAGGGGGCCACAAATCTTTCCTTAGTAGTCATAGAAAACTTTTCCTAGTAACTGCATTTTCTTCTTTGTCTTCCTTGTCCTATGAAGACCTCAGCTGGTAAAAATTACTAAATTAAAATGTAAATATAATATAATACATCTCTACTTGATATAAAGTGACCCGATGTAACACGAATTTGGATATATAACGCGGTAAAGCAGCGCTCCGGGGGGGGGCGGAGGCAGGGCTGCACACTCCAGTGGATCAAAGCAAGTTCGATATAACACGGTTTCACCTATAACGCAGTAAGATTTTTTGGCTCCTGAGGACAGCGTTATATCGAGGTAGAGGTGTATAATCAAAAGGGAGATGTATGAGGAGATTTAAAAATCAGATTTCATCAGATGAACAAGAGAGAGTGATAGTATGTAAAAGGAACTCACCATTTGTATTTAAACTGAAAACAAAAATATGAATACATTTTTTGTTGTTGTAAAAAGAAAAATGTCTGGTTGGAAGAATATTTCAGGAGCATTGCCAAAGGCAATACATACATAAATTACAGGTGGGGCTAGGAGCTCTGCCTATTATTAAGGTTGCCCAACACTTCCTATTATATGTCTCTATTTTCAGTTGCTTATAACTTTGAAACTTTAACCATTCGGGTTGAAGTTTTCCATGTTAAGTATCTGCCCCAGTCTGATATTTAAGAAGAAGAAGCCGCCAAAACAGTTCAGCTGCTACTGAGAACAAGACTAGGGGGAAAATACATTGTTTTGCCCATGTAAAAAAAATTTTGAGATTTTTTTTCTTTGAAGTGTTCTAGAGCCCCTATTCTTTGGAGCAGGGACTTGAAATTTGGCTATGAGGTGGCCTTTGTGTCAGGGAGGTGCCTTTTGCAATCACCATAAAAGTCTGCTCACATTTGGCCAAGCCTTTGCAGGATGGGGTGGGGAAAATCACAGTTCAGCCATGCTCAGTAGTCTTCTTTGATTTGAACAGGCAGAATCTCCAAAGTTTCCATCCTCACTGAGCATTCTTAAGCCTTTCAGCTCCTATGTGTCACCACACTGGTCATGGTCCAGTCCCACAGAGCAACTGAGCAAGCTCTAACTCATGACAAAGGAGGCTAAGAAGGACTTTCCTTGTAACTGGTCCTTCCAGCTGCTCCAGTCTGGGCACAGAGCAGGGAGCATGTTTCTCCTGTGTTTTCAATGACACGGTTGCTGGTGCCCAGGCAGTGTGAAGGAGGAGGCTTTTGAATACAGAGGGGACAAAAGCTGGTCTAGGAAGAGGGAAAGGTGTAGATTAGGACAAAGTCTGATGAGGTTGGAACTGGAGGCGAGGGCAGGGATTGTGACTAGGAGTTAGAAGGGGAGAGACTGGGATTGGTTTGGCAAGAAGACTGGAAACTAGGGGTAGGGCAGGCTGGAACTAGTTGGGCAAGGAGAACAGGACTGAGAGCCATGGTGGAAAGAAACCGCGACTAGGAGCCTTAGCTGGGTGGGAGTAACACTGAGACTGGCTGAGGTCCTGGGATGAGAGTGATGATTGGGACACGCTGGACAAGGAGACAGGGTGTAGGAACCAGTGGGTACAGGGAACAGGGGAGTGGATGAAGAAGAGGAACAGATCTAACAAGCTACCAGGATGTAGTGAGGACTGGGACTGGCTGGGCAAAAAGATTTGCCTAGCGAGCCAGGGAGGGTATGGTGGGGGAGAGAGATGGAGATTGGACGAGAGGTCTTCTCAGGCTAGGAGCCTAGTTGCAGGGACAGGAAGAGACAGATTGGATGAGGAGCTGACTAAGGAGACTGGGACTCCGGTAGCAAGCTTTCAGGGGGAAGACCAAAGCTGTCTAGGCAAGGAGACTGGAAACCTGAGGAATGGGAGCTGGGACTTGGTAGGCAAGGATAAGGAGCCTGTGATGGTGGAAGAGACAGGACTGGGAGAGGTTGGAGGGGCAGGGCAGAGAGGATCACGTTTGTGGGAAACAGACAGAAGAGTCTGTGCTCACTCCCCTCCAGAGCCTGGAATGGAACTCAAGATCCAGGGGTTCTAGAGATTTCCTCAGCCATCAGCACTTATTTATGAAACCCACTGGCAAAGTGTCTTACTCCTCTCTAGTGCAGGTCCATACAGATAATGACAACCTACCACTGCTATCAGGGCTGGCTTTAGGAAGTGCGGGGACCAATTTGAATAGTTTTGGCAGGGCCTCAGCAGGGATATCTCACCTGGCAGCACTCCGGGACTTCCGCGGCACTGAAGGACCTGCCGTCAAAGTGCCGCTGAAGACCCGGAGCGAGTGAAGGACCTGCCGCCAAAGACCTGGAGTGCCACAGGGTGAGTAAAAATTAAAAAGGCGCCCAAGTTAGGCACTCTTCTTTAGGGTGCAGGACCCTCTGAGGCACAGGGCCCAATTCGGGGGAATCAGCCTAAAGCCGGTCCTGACTGCTATCAGTTATTCCATTAGCCCAAGTGGTAAGGGCTGTGTGGTCGATCTACAGGTTCCAACCCTGCTGATGAATGATGTGGGCTTCAATGTGATGCCACATGATGGAATTTCTGTTTTTTCAGTTTGATTTATTAAAAGCCCAAGAACTTGTTTCTGAATATCATGAATATAAAAAACTAATATAAAAACTGTGTTAAGAGAACATTAAGATTGCTGAGTCAAGCCCTCAAAAGTCAGGAGTTGCTAGAATAAAGTTTACCTCTAGAATCTTAAGTTGCTTCCTCTTGTGCATATGCATTATGATTCAGTCTTGAATTACATGATCATATTCTATATTTCTTTGTTTATTCCTAAAAGCTTATCATCAGGAGTTTATGTGATTACGTGGAAATGTCAGCTTTAATTTAAAATTAAAAAAAAAAAAGTTTTCTCCACAACTGTGAGGGTTGGAAAGCTTAAAAATGTCAACCCTATTGGCTCAGAAACCAGAATGTGATTAAAAAAATCTGAGTCATGATTTTTGAATGCCTTGAGTTGGCAGTACTGCATAACATACCTGCTAGAGTTAAACATTAGATGGAGATGGTGATAAAGCTGATGAGGAATATGAAAGGGGGGAGGGGAAAAGAGACTCTTAGTAACTTAATGTTACAGCTGTAGGTGTCCTAAAATATTTTTCTGCATATTCATGGAAGAAGCATACAATGCATTTCCTAGCAACTCTCCAGGCATGTTGCTCTACAGGAGTACAGGAGACAGTGGTGAACTTCCATGCCTGCAAAAATCTGACTCCTAGCACAATTTTTTGTAAAAAAAGTCAGCAAGCCTACCATAATTACTCATAAATACAGTGAGTCTTAATTAAGTTTAAATGAATGTCAAGACTTCCCTGCAGAACGAAACTTGTCCTGATGTCTCACTAAGGGGAAGGGAGGGAAGGACAAATGCTTTTTTAATTAGAGTACTGGAGTGCACAGCTGTGTGAGAGGAGGTCCAGCTCTACAGATGCTAATGACTAAGAATAGGATGGAGTCTTGTTATTGTTTTCCATGTGATGTGTCTCCTCATCTTTGCCGATGAAAAGTCCTAGCCTGAGTCTTCGTAGATTCTGTGGATGGGAAAATTGTTTGAAATACAATGAGAGCAGCCCAGAACCTCCATCCAAAGCACAAACTGAATCTGCATCAAATCCTTTTGTTTGTCATACATTTTTTTTAAACCATATTATTTTTTCCATGACCATCTGCATTTCCATGTTTAGCCTGGGACCTGATGTGCAAGTGATGAAATGCTATTCAGTTCATTTTTGCAGACCAAAAAGGTCTGGCAAAGCATGTGAACTATAAACTCTGACCCTCTGAGACCTTGGCAATTTGCAAACTACTGTGCATATCCTCATTCACCCTGCTTTTATATTTACATGGCATTCTGCCCATGGTTGATGAAAATGTGGATGCAACATGCTCAGAGTCTGCACACACACACACAAATACATGGCAATTTCATATTGTTATAGGGATCCCTTTGTAAAGAGCAAAAAACAGTACAAACCAAAATGTTTTGCATGTACAGAAATGCCAAGTAAGAAATAGAACGGACTTACGCAACAGTAACTCCTATTGAAATTTGCATCTGTTTAAGCCAGAGCTGAGTTGGGCCCATAACATCTATATAAAAAACACTTTAGAAATGTTTTTAATCCACATAGGCAGGGCCGGTGCAACCCATTAGGCAACCTAGGCGGTCGCCTAGGGCGCTAGCATTTGAGGGGCAGCATTTCGGATCCTTCGGCGGCGACCGTGGCGGCTGGATCTTCAGCCACCCCAGTCATCGTTGGCATTTAGGTGGAGGTACCTGGGGCAGTGGGGTGTGGGGAGGGCCGCCTGCTGCAAGTAAGTGGGGGGCGCGGCACACAGGAGAATTGCTCCCCACCCCAGCTCACCTCTGCTCTGCCTCCTCCCCTGAGCACGCCGCCCTGCTCTGCTTCTCTCTCTCCCAGGCTTGTGGTGCCAAGCAGCTAATTGGGTGCTCTGCTGAAGAGGGATGGCCATATGTTGCTCATCTGGGGCCTAAAAGGTCAAATTATACATAGGGTTTATAAACTCACATGTTATACTGGAGCTTAATCGAATGGAAAGGTGTCTGAAGGTGTCTAATTATGAATTATGCAGTGAGGTTAGTAAAGAGCTAGTGCCCAAGCATTATATTAGAAAGGTAATTCTATGACACCCTGTCATGGTATAATCATGACTCTGAACCTTAGCATCCAAAAGATGGGGTACTAGCATGAATTCCTCTAAGCTCAATTACCCGCTTAGTACTTGTAGCACTGCCACCAACCAGGAATTCCAGTGCCTGGTACACTCCGGTCCCCCCCCCCCAAACCTTGCCCGGGGACCCCCAAGACCCAGTCCCTCTGGATCTTAACACAAGGAAAATAAACCCTTTCCCCCACCGTTGCCTCTCCCAGGCTTCCCCTCCCTGGGTTACCCTGGAAGATCACTGATTCAAACTCCTTGAATCTTAAAAATAGAGAGGAAAATTCGCCTTCCCCCCCTCCTTCTCTCTCCCCCTCCCAGACTCTCCCTGAGAGAGAAAGTAATCCTGACACAGAGAGAAAATTAACCTCTCTCTCCCCCTTCCCTCCTTTCTCCCCACCAAGTCCCTGGTGAATCCAGACCCCATCCCCTGGGGTCTCACACCAGACACCAAAAATCCGATCGTTTTTCCAACAGGAGAGACTTTATTAAAAGACAGGAAAAGAAACGTAAAAATTATCTTGTAAATTAGATGGAATACGTCTACAGGGTCTCATAGTCACAGGAATTAGACGACTGCGCCATGCCTCCCACACTAAAGTATAGCAGGTATAAATTAAAATCCTTTCAGGCCAAAATCACCAATATGAACTCCCTATCCGGACCAGAATAACACAGTTGCAAGATAAAGAAAACAACGACATAGAGACACCTAACTCGCCTTATCTACCTATTACTTACTATTCTGAGCACATAAGAACCTGTATCAGGGAGATTGGAGAGAAACCTGGTTGCACATCTGGTCCTTCTGAGCCCCCAGAGTGAACAACCAAAAACTAACTGCACACACAAAACTTCTCTCCCTCAAGATTTGAAAGTATCCTGTCCCCTGATTGGTCCTCAGGTCAGGTGACAGCCAGGCTTACTGAATTTGTTAACCCTTTACAGTCAAGAAAGATATGAAGTACTCGTGTTTTATTAACTCCTACTATCTGTTTATGACACACTCTGTGACAAGTTTTCCCCCTTTCTCCTCTCTCTGGATGCAGGCAGCATGAGAGCTGCAAAAAGGAAGTCTCTAGCAACATGGAAGACATTAAACAGCCTAATCATACTGCCTGATGATAGTTTGTTTTCACAAATCTTGATTGCTTATGTTGAATGAGTTATCTTAACTCAGTAATCCAACTATCCTCCAGTTATAGGCCCATAATTTTTTCAGGAATCTTGTAGTTTTGAATGATCAAGAAGGTAAAGCAACTGAGAAATAGAGGAGGAGACTTGCCTGTTAAACTAGTTACAGCTATTCTTTTATCGCTTGGGTAACAGTGACCCAACATGAAATGCTCTCTTATATGTTTGCTTCAGAGATGGCGATGTAGGCACCCAGATCTTTACTTGGATAAATGGACACAGGCACCTACTATACAATATGTAGTGATATAAGGGAAAACACCAAATGAGGATCTCTAAATGAGCTGTCCAGGTTTGAAAATTGATCTGAATGAAGTCTATTAGATTAACCCATTGTACACTATACTACCTTGGGAATGTGCCACTGAATGCATACTTTCACATGGCAAGGGGCATAAACCTCTGAATGGGGCTGGAAGGGGCTGTGCCCAATATTCCAGTTCATAGACTATAGCTTTGCTCTCTGCCTGTAAATTGGTTGGAGGATGGAGTCTCTTCCCTCATTCACATGGAGTTCCCTACACAAAGCCCAATCACTCTTTGTGCAAGGGCATGTGAATTTCACCCAGAGATTATTTTCTACAAATAATTATTCTAGTTATGCCCCATTCCACACTTTGGCTTCTTTGCCCTTATTATGCAGAAATTGTAAGAAAAAATTAAAAAGCAAGAGAGTTGATTTTGCTGTTAATTATAAGGCTCTGATTTCTATATAAATGTCTCAACCTCAATGCAAAGCTGATCAATATCAGAGAATCATTTTTATGGTTACTTTATGTAGCCTTAAAATGAACTACAGAATCAAAATAATAAAAGCATATTTTATTCTTTTAGAAGTTACCCTCAGTATGCAGGATGAAGAATGGACACCTCAGGCCCAATATTTTGCAGTTCTTCTCTCAGAACAAACAAATCTCTTGGTATGATTCTCAGTGGCTTTGTGTAAGCTGCGGGGGTGAGGGGTGGGTGGGAAGACATCCTATATCCCTGGAAATAAGTTTTCTTCCTCCTATCTGCATCCATGACTCAATCCATTTCAACATTTGAAAGAAAATATTACTGTACAGCCATGAGTTCTGTGAGTCCTTGAAGTTAACTGGTACAATATCATCTTCTAATTCATCAGTGAATTCAGAGAGCCAAATTTATCACTGGTATGTCTCCACTGCCTTCAACTGAGTTACAATAGGGATGCATTTGTTCCAGTGTAAGTGACCGTTTAATAGGAATGCCATATACTTTTATCATTTTACATAATATTCCAAATATAGATGCAGACTCTTAAGGCTTAGGTAATATTTAAGCTTCGCATTTACGTCTCTTACAATAGCCCTTTCGATACTGCCCAGTACTCACTGTTATTTTTAAGCAACGTTCTCTATATTTTCCAGTTTCTTATTAAATATTTTTAATGTAAAGTTTGAGAGAGAATGAGTATCTGCTATTTTCATTTTATTGTTAGCACTGTAGTACAAGGATTTTTCCTCTCCTTGTCACATAATCATTTTAAGTTCCTCTTCACAGCAGAGCCGAAGAACTGGGATAGCTATATCTTATTTAAGAGCAGGAGCTTTTCCATTGTCTTGCAAGGAGTGCATGCAGGACTTTGATTTGCTGTGGACGGCCCTTGGGTTGGATTAGATCAGTGATTCTCAACCTATTTTCCATTGTGGGCCGCATATGCAGCTCAATGTGTTATGTGGGCTGCAACCACACAATATATATGCTATCTGTATGGCCCCAAGAATGTCACATGGGCTGCAACTGTGTGCTGATTGGGCTTGAGAACCACTGGATTAGATCCACACCCCATTTAGTCTTAATCCATCCCGAGAGAAAGCAAACCAGTAAAAGGACTTTTCTCTGACAGACTCAGTTTCAAAGATGGAGAGACCTGGTTAGAGCAGCAGATCATTTAAACAGTAGGATCTGGATAAAATATTTTCTAACCCTTCTATTTAATTCTCTAGCCTTTGCAATAGGGGGAGGGTGGAGGAGTCAATTTTCACCTCCAAAGAGGAAATGTGAATCACAGAGATGATAAAATTATCATATTCTAGAAGAGGAAACCTGGCCTTTTGAGATCACGTAGGATTAGGTTAAGGCATTGGAAGACCTTTTGAGATGTATATGGATTTCCATTTCAAGTCCCAAGTTTGTTTCAGCTGATTTTTAGGCATAGAGGCACCGGCCAATGTTCAAGGGTCAAAACAAGTCCACCAGTCCAAAAAAGAAGTGTCTATACAGGTGCTTATATGGCCCCCTATATGCATTCTAGCTCCTCCCAGTTATTTTCAACAACTTCTCTCTCTTCTTTCCTTCATAGCCTGTAGGTGAAATAGTCCGACAGGGTTTTTCTTTGTATGCTTGCTTATGTTTGTGTGAATGAGCGATTGTGTGTGTTTAGAGATTCAGTGTTAGCTAAAATCCTTTTTCCAAAGAACACTAACCCAGAAGAATAGTTAGAAGGTAACTTCATGAGCTGTGTGAAATCTTGTTATGGGCTGAGTTAAAGCCTCATTGAGACTGTGTGTGAATTCATCCTTCTATTAATGCAATTGTCAGGAAAAATTAATCACAAGCCCCCCACCTAAGACAAAAGAGTTTGTGAACCCACTCAAGCATTTTAGACTGAGTGGGCAGAGGAGTTTTGTTGAGTATTATTTGGGGGAATAAAGGGAGAACAAACAGAAACAGAGATCCAGGAATAGTGCAAGAAAGCCACGCAGAGTCTGAAGAAGCAGCTGAAAGCAGAAGGTGTGACCCTGGAAGAAACCTGAGGAGAAATTTTGGATCAGGGTGCTGGCGGAAAAGAAGCTTGTGCCCATGAGCAAAATAAACTGTTTCCTGCTATTTGATTCCTTCTGTATGTTCTTTGTAAGTAAACAAAACTACATCAAAGCAATACCTGACTATCACCAGTTTCTCCATCCAACTGGAACCACCTACTAGACCCTGCATTTTTGGCTAGAAATCAGGTTTAAAGGGGTAATAGTACTAAAAGAGGTGAGTGCTCCCCTTGTCCAGTCAGAAACATCCAATCAGAGAGCCCAGAGAACCAATCACAAACTAAGAGAAAGCAGCAGCTTATCCTCCCCAGCCCAAGCAACACAGCCCAGTTCCAGTTGCCTGCGTACCATATGCCAAGTACACTCTGGATTAACTTCCACTCACTTGTAGGAGCACAGGTTGCTGAGTAGTGCAAAGACCCTTCTAACTTGCTGTTATTGTTTTAGACACAAATTCAAACATATTCAAAGCAATGCATCTGAGCTATGTGTGCAAAATACGCAGTTGCACATGCAAAAACTTGGAATTATTTTCAGTTGCACAAGACATTTCAATTATACATCTGAAAATAATGCTACTTTTGCATGCCTAAGTCTGTAAAGGTATGTCTACATTGCAGCTGGGAGTGTGCCTCCCAGCCCAGGTAGACAGATATGAACTAGCTGTGCTCGACCTAATGCACTAAAAGTAGCAGGGTGAATGCTGGAGCACAGATGGCGGCATGGAACAGCCATCCAAATACAAGCCCGCCTGACTCGCTGGGTCGATGCTTTGATGACTAGCCCATGCCACAGTGTCGACACTAGTATTTTTAACACACTAGCTCAAGTAGAGCTCAGGCATGTTTGTGTATCCAGACTGGTTGGTACATTCCCAGCTGCAGCAGATCCAAGTTGCATGCCTTGCAGCATTGAAAACACTTCCACCAAACAGAATAATATATATAGTAGCGTTTAGTTACATAGTAATAAAACCAACAATGTAAGTCAATGAGAATGACCCTGTGTGTTTTCCTAAGATATAAGATCCAGGCAAATATGACTTCATGATCTCTGGTTTTAGAGATATATCCCATCACAGCGCCTGATGATAATTATTAGGATGGAGTATTGTTACAGTTGTTAATTGGCAGATATATGTCTGAATGCTTTTTGAGTGGTTGCCATGTAGTTTTTATTACAGAAAATCGATAAAGTATACCCATGCAGTATGAACTGGGCTTTCAAAGATACTGCAAATACCTACATCTACCTTGCTGCTTGGCAGTTTTGACGGAGTATTTTTTCCTCTCGTTTTAAAAAGGAGGACAGAGAACAGGAATGTTTCAAAATCCTCTTATTTCAATCTTTAGGTGTGCCTAGGAAGTGGACGTTAATAAGGGCTAGGGAATTTATTCTCCTTAGAGTGAATGTTAGTTCAAACATTCACTGTGATCCTGATGTGTGTCTAAATGCAGTAAATTCCTTATTTATGAATATAAAGGCCATGAAAAGGCTTTAGAATACAGCCCTAGGGGGCTCTTCAAGTGCATGAACTCGACAATGTTTAACATGTTCATTTATTCTTGCAGAGCTGCTTCAAAGAGAGGGGAGAAAGACTGGAAGCTGCTCTTGTTTCTCAGTAGTTGAGGAAAGCTTCTTGTATGAACTGAACAAAACATCCTCTGTTTTGTAGATGTTTTCCTGCACTGTATCGTCTGCACTTCACTACTGAGGATTCACATTTCTAGAACAGGGCTGTTGCTATAGCCTGAAATAAGCACATACATTTTTTATGACAATCTCTTGCATGAATGCAGTTTTTGGAACACTGACAGCCCAATAAAGAAATCTGGCTCATTTAGCAAACAAATAATTGTTCTGGTATCTGAGAGCTGATGAGAAATGTTATTAAATGGCTCCTCAGATTTTTGTGATTTGATTTTTCAAGGAGAGTTCCTAATGCCATCAGTCAGATGTTATATTATAAGAAGAAGAAGGGTAGAGTACTCTGAAAGCTAAAAGCCACTAAAAGCCAGTGTAATCTACAAATAAGAACTGAAATATGCTTGTTCTTCATGGAACATAATATCCTAAATTCTGCTGTCTTATATTGAGGTGGATCCAGATTAGCTCCATCAAAGTCAATGGA
The DNA here is from genome assembly GCF_003597395.2 of Chelonoidis abingdonii. Taxonomy (NCBI): domain Eukaryota; kingdom Metazoa; phylum Chordata; order Testudines; family Testudinidae; genus Chelonoidis; species Chelonoidis abingdonii. Next base: position 47,465,007 of record NC_133778.1, on the reverse strand, counting down.
ATTATGTTGTTATAAATCTAAATCAAAATTTGATCCACTGAGTTATAGTTTTCTTCACTGTAATGATGTGGCTGCTGATAGCACTGCAAGGAAGCAGCTTATAGTTTGTGAGAGCCTCGGTAATACACATTGTTTTAAAAATTGATAGTGGACAGCATTGTTCCTGAATTTACTGAAGTCATCAAGAATCTAGGTAATTATCATAGTTTTTCATGATCATTAAGACTTTCCCCTCAGAAAATAAAATGAAACATTCAGATAATATCACACCCATATCACCCTTAAGATACCTATCAGACTGGAAGCCAAATTATGCGCTTTTGTTATCTCTGAAACATGCAAGATTAAGAAATAACTTGCATTACAAACTCTTTACAAATTTCCTAGTTAATGAAGTTCTCAGAGTATGGTTTGACATACTGGAACAACTATTCACAAGACGGTCTGGCAGTTCAGTTGTTTGATTACCATCAGCAGAATGATTGTTTTTGTGATTCTCTGAAGCTTGAGGTGGAGGAAGGAAAGCATATAAACACCTGAAAGAAAAAGCGAAGCCACAAAACAATCATATAATTCTGATATTCCTTATGATTATCAGTTGATATTAAAAAATACACCCAGTGAGAAATGAATGAGAGGCAGAGAATATAGAGGAGAAAAATATAGGTGAATAGAGTGATGATAGTTCCACAGCACAAGGGGCCAGTGAAAGACTGAAAAGTGGCTAGTAACACAGGCACTGGCTTCTTCCCTGCCCCAGCAGTGCTCAGCTCTTGCTTTGCCCCAGGTCCCACCCCCACACCACTCCTCCCCAAAGCTCCCTCCTCTTCCTGCCCAGTTTCAGCCCCTCCGAGAGCTCTGTCCCCACTCCTTCCCCTCCCTCCTGCATGCTGCAGAACAGCTGATTGTGGTGGGCAGGAGGTGCTGGGAGGGAGGGGGAAGAGTTGATTGGCAGGGCCACTGGCGGGCAGGAGACACTCATGGGGAGGGGCGGAGCTGGCTGCCAGTGGGTGCTAAGTATCCACTAATTTTTTTCCATGGGTGCTTTGGCCCTCGAGCATCTATGGAGTCAGCATCTATGACTTATAATGCAAGTATCTGGCCCACTTGGAAAACCACAATGAAGCAGTGAGTAAAAGATGAAGTGTGGAAAAGAATGATAGACACTGTTTAGGCAAACCGTACCCGAGTAGGAAATGGACCAGGACACAGCAACTCAAAGTGGCCCCAGACCCTGCCATAACAAACAGATACAAAACCTGCAGCCATATTTCCATTACTATATGGAACTATACCCCCCCACAACACAGCTGTCAAGTTCCAGAGGTTCTGCACAATATGTGATGTACTCACCCAGTGCCCTAAATGCCCCAGTAACAACTATGTGAGTGAAACCAGACAAACAATCTCTAAGCTCTTGAATGAACTCACACAGGAAAATGATAAAAGACACAGACCCCCTATCACCTGTAAGGCTACATCTACACTACAGGATAATTCCGAATTACATTAAACCAGTTATATAAAACAGATATTATAAATTCGATTTCACGCGGCCACACTAGGCACAGTAATTCGGTGGTGTGCGTCCATGATCCGAGGCTAGCGTCGATTTCTGGAGCGTTGCATTGTGGGTAGCTATTCCATAGCTATCCCATAGTTCCCGCAGTCTCCCCTGCCCCTTGGAATTCTGCGCTTGACATCTGTCGCGTGGTAGGTTTCGGGTAAGTGTCGTCCAGTTCATTCCTTCCTCCTGGGAAACACAGTTAGACTATATCCTTGTCGTGCCCTTTGTGCCCTGGTTGCCCTGTGCAGACGCCATAGCACGGCAACATGTGAGCCACTGTGTTCAGCTTTTTAATTTTTACAGTCACATGTGTTGTACTGGATGCTTCGGACAGAGGCGATCTCCAGCGGCAGACACAGCAGCAGTTCATTTGCTTTGCAGTTCGACTACGCAGAGTCGCGTTACCAGTCCGTCTCGCTGTACGCTCTAACTGCTGAGTAAAAACTGCAATGATGATGCGGTTTATCTTTCCCCTTTACTGTTCATCTGCCATCATGAGTGCCCTGGCTGTATGATCAGCGCCTGGGCGCACAAAAGCAAGAACTGGGAATGACTCCGAGTCAATCCTCTCCTTTATGGTTCCTAAAATACGAGTCAGTCCGTGCTAGAATATGGGGCAAATTGTACTAAGAGGACCAGACGTATCAGAAAGCAGCTGCTATATACCTGTCAGTCATTCACAGGGGTGCCCCTGCACAAACCCCAGTCCTGCTTCCCCTTCCTTCCCCACCCTTCGCTGGGCTTCCGTTGGCGCTGTCCCGCCATTGTGTGTCATGAGTAATTAAAGAATGGCAGGAGTTTTTAGTGACATAATCGAGGGGGAGAGCCGCCGGTACTATGATAGTTCAGGCAGGACATTTAAGCGGTGTGGAGAGAGGAGCCCAGCATCCACTGCTATTGATCCAGTGCCAGGCAGTACAGATCTTTCTTTACACATGCAGAGGGAGGGGGCAATGATGAGCTCAGCCTCCAGCTTGTTATGATGAAACGGTTTACAGTGTTCTGTGAACGATCTACGTGGATGTGACCAGTGATCATTCCTGTCTCTGTTTTTGGCCAGGCGCTCCTCCCGGGCTTGGCGCTCATCTTCAGTGCCAATTGTTAGATTTGAACCATGTTATCAAACGCCATTGGCTGCTCGGGCATTAGCGACATTACCAGTCCTACGTGCATCCGTCTGCCACTCAGGAGGGATGAGGACGCGAATACTGTGCTTTCAACTGCTTGCGTTAGGCTAGCGTCTATAGCGCTTCTACAGCCAGCATCCAGTAGACATAGCCCTGGTGGACATTCGAAAGAGTCAAGAATTACTGATTTCTTTTCGCCTGTTCTTTCATGGTGTGCGGGCCAGTACAACTGTAGGAGCTATTCCCTGGAACCAGCGGACATCCCGCAGTGTAGTGTTTGAACTACAGGCACTGGAGCTCAGCCAAGTATGACGCATAATTAGTTTTCGGAGAATGCTGGCTGGACAGTGAGGATAGCTGGTAGTCCCTCCTCGGAGTCCCCCTCCCTCCATTAGCGTTCCATTTGAGTCTCTGGCTTGCGTTGACGCTTGTTACACGCAGCACTGAGTAGCCTGGAAGATTTTATGTTTTCCAAACGCTTTGCATTGGGTTCTCTTCCGGTACGGAGCTCTGGATGAGACAATAGTGTCTCCATACACGATTTCAGATCCACTATCTGTCCCGTACGTACGGTCAATGCCTGGAGCTCTTTTGGTATTTGGAGACTGTATTGCCCACCTGCTGATCCGAGTCTGCTGGAGAACTGAGGTATCGATACGATAATTAATTCAATAAGTTGTGGGCTTTTCTGTTTACCTTTGCCCCACTGCTGTCCGAGTTACAGGATTTGCTGTTTCCCATGGCGGTCCGTTGGTGCACTGTGGCGATACCTCCCGAGCGCCAATCAAGTGTTCGATCTTTCATGTCCACGACTAACAGTATTCAAAGTAATACTACTCGATTGTTGCCGTCTATTCCTCTCTATTTGTGTGTAGGTTAGTACAGAAATCACTTTAAAGAGCCCTTTAAATCGACTTTAACGAGCACTGTAGTGCGGACGGGTACAGAGTTAAATCGATTTAATGTTGTTAAAATCGATTTAACGGCGTAGTGTGGACCAGACCTAAGTGAACACTTTTCAGAGAACCCCATTTAAGCCTGGGAGCTTAAATCCACACCTTTGCTAGACACTAAAACACCTGGACTGAAAAGAGACATTGGATTTATGCCTATTACCACAATCTATAACCGCTAACAAGCCTTTCCCTTTCTTTCTCCCCCATGACTGACAGGGTGCTAATGGGCCATTTTACCTTGAATGGTCCTTTGAAATGTGTGTTAACTACTTATGCTCGACAGTCTGTTCCACTGTGTATTTAGCTGTGACACTGAGGGCTAGTCTACACTGGCAATGTGGCTTGTATAGTCGCAGAAGAGTGCTGGGAGAGAGGTCTCCCAGCGCTCTAAAAAACCCACCTCCAGGAGAGGCATGGTACATTTCTCAGACCTAAAGAAGAGCTCTGTGCAGTCTTGAAAGCTTGTCTCTCTCACAACAGAAGTTGGTCCAATAAAAGATATTTCCTCACCCACCTTGTCTCCCTAGGACACAGCAAAACCTTAATCAAAAAATAAAGGGAAGGTACAATGTCTCTCAGGAACTCTGAGAAACGTACCTAGACATCTTAGTAAGCATTGGGGTAACATAAAACTGTCAGTCAGTTCTTGGCAGATGGAAAAACTGAATGACAATATTAGGAAAAAAAGAGGAACTACACTGGGAGAAAGTGTAGGACCACAGCACCGATGTGCTGGAAGATGGAGATTCCCACAGCATAGGGCAGAGGGTCTATCTACTACCAGCCATGGGAAAGTTCAAGCTCTAATTAGCAGCTATCAGTAACCTGCAAAGGCTAAAGAAGCTTCCTGACTTTAAACTTTACTGACAGATAATTTGAGATCTAGAGAAAAAAAACCAGAAACACCAACAACTAGATTATGCAGGATTGTTCTGAGAACACCAGCATTTTTCTAGGAAGTATTGTGTTGCAGGCACTCACAGCTGATGATCTTGGATCTTACTGGGACTTGGCATTTATAAAGCAAAAAGTAAATGTTTCCATAATTTTGCCTGGGGAGCAATGTGTGTTCGGTTAACTGTTAGTGTTGCAATTGAAAAAAGGGGCTGAGGATATAATTTAGAGCATATCAGTAGATCTTTACAATGCATCATTCTTTAGAGAATGCTGAGCTTGGGAGGACAATTTAGGATGGGATTTAAAAGGAGGGCATAGGTGTCTAAGTTGAACATTAGGCACCACTGGCATTCACAAAACCGTTGTTCAGCTGCCACCTAACCTTATTGGCACCTAAAGTCCCCAGATATCTGAGTTTCCACTGTTAAAGTCCCTGAGGTGCCTCCATTTTGGTACCTGGGCGTGCACACAGACTTCCAAAATCCTCAATATTAACTGGAGAAGGGAATGAAACCTGGGTCATCCATCTCCTGAGTCAGTGCCCTAGCCATCAGCTATGGAATCACTCTCACTGTGGCTCTGGCCAAATGAGTATTTAAGTAATTACATGAAGCAGAACAGGAGAGATTGAGAGAAACTCAGCCCAGAACACTCCCCTTGTAAATCCAACCCTTAATGCTACATAGGAAGTCTAAAATCTGAGGACCTGATCTACATGTAGAAAGGATGCACAGATCCTCCTTCACAGAAGCTGTACTCAGCTACCTCCACACTGTCCAGATTAACTAATGGGCACTTGGTGCATTTGCACAGGGTCCCCATCTCGGGCTTTGGGTAGGTGGTGTTACAACCCAGTGCACAGGGTTGCAGCATTGCTCATGTTTTGCCCAACTGCTCCTCCATCAATATGGCGGGTGGGAAGCTAATTGCGCATACTCCCTTAAGGTCTTTAATCTGGGTCTGCCTCCACGCCAATCTCAATTTTCTACTTGGAGTGTGCTCCGGTTCTGAGGATCCTCACAGGGAAGGGGACATGCAGTGACTGCTCCAAGAGACAAGCAGAGATCAGGATGGAAAAAAATACAACTCTAAGCATCTCCCATTCCCACCTCCCCCATGACTCTGATGCTGCAGATTCCCCTTTAAGGAGGATCCCAGGAGCAATTGCAAGTTACAGAAATTCTGGCGACATGATTCTATTAGATCTGTGAGGCTTGGGACCAGCCCTGCTGTCTGTTCCATGAGAAATGTGGGATAGAACAAGAACTTGTCTCCCACCAACAAAATGACAAAGGACAAATTTCATGTGAAGAGATCTTCTTAGAGCTTAGCCCACACCAGGAAGTTTCCCCCAGGGAGAAGGCGAATGGGCGGATAAGAATAGTGCCCCTTCAGCTGAATGTGATTTTTCCTTGTGTTCTGTTTCCTTCTTTCTTCTACCTTAAGATGCTCGGTTTGGAATCTTGGGGTCAGATCCTGAGCCACACCCAGCACAGGTGGGGTGGGGAGAGTACATAGCCTTCCTCTATGCATTGCATTCCTGAGACCAGCTCAAGGCTTATGCCTGTCTTTTGTCATGCCCGGCACCCTTGTTTCCATCTTTAAAGATGCTAAAGGAAAACACATTTCCATATTCAATCATGAAGTGGAAGCCAAATCTACACACAAGTTCAGAGATATGCACAGAGTTGCTATGCAACATATATTTGGTAGATGCCAGGCTGAGCCAAAACCCTGGATCTGAATACCCCTCACTATAAGAGGTTTGGCTATGGATCCAAATTTGGCCATTTAGGTCCATTTTAAGACATTATGCAAGGCCTTATTTTTGTGAAAACAGTTGAAAAAATGAATTTACAATACACAGTTGAAAGAATACTTTTGATGGCTTTGCTTAGAATGTTATTGCTACACAGACGTAGATTGGGGTATGGAAGACAACTTGATATATGCATGTAAAGATTTCTTACCTTTCCTCTAGCTTTTGGCGAGTCCTCTTGCAGCCTCTGAATGTGATCTAGAGTTATGAGCACAAAAAGAGAAGCCAGAAGCTAATTTAATTCTGTTGTGATCCAAATTCTGCCATTGCCTCTGAGCCTTTCATCCTCCATACCTGATCCCTCCATTTGTAGATATTAACATTTCCTCTCTCTTAAAGATTTTGAGAGGATTGTTTGTCAAGTAACATGGTAGTAAAAAGCACTGTGTGCAAATGAAGTATAATGCCCCAAATGGACCAAATTCAGACCTGTTTTAAGAGTTGAACTCACACCAGCTCAGAGATTTAGCCAATAAAGCTTACATTGGATGGAAATTTAAACAAAATATTTTACATTGGTTTAATATTAAAATACTAGTCAATAGCTGATTCTTAGTTACATGTGACAAAGACTTAGATTTAGTTCTCATTTACAAAAAATGATGTGATTATTTACAGGCATTGCCATTTGACCATCAAACTGCAGACTCAGTAGATACAAATACGATGTGTGCCAAACTACACAGCTGTAGACACTAAAATAAATCCCCATGACTCAGACCAGAAAGGAAAGTCAAGCAATTTAATACAACTTTGATTTCTTCAAAGTTATCATTCATTCTCATAAAAGACCAATCAACATAAAAAAATATTCTGCAGACACATACCGGGGCATGTAGGATGATTTACAGTAATTGGTTTGCTATAAACATGAGTGACACATAGGCAGAGAACTGATTACATGGAATGTAATGTGGATCTTCATAACGTTTTTGTAATTACCATTTCACATACCCAGAACCAGTTTTTTTTCCCTCCATTTTAGGCAAACTGGAAAATCTATCTCCTTACTCTGAAACCTATAATACATTTTCGTTCAAAAGACCAAAATAGGGGGTAGATGCCTCTGGTGGCAAATATTATCAAATATAAAATCAAAATGAAAATTCTAATAAAGGTTTTCCTTACTGCTTCTGGCAGCAGGTCCACTTCTTGTCACTTCTGGAAACAGTATATACCATTGGTTAATCATGTGCTGGAAAAGCATAAATCTGAAAGCAGAAAACCCCTACTCTGGGGATTGACACTCTCGGGGGAGGGTATTTGAATTCTCCAGAATCTGAGACCTTGCCTACAATGGAGACATGCCCTGATTCTAGCCAGCTGTGCTGGATTGGTGCAAATCCCTACTGTGGACAAATGAAGTCATGATTTGCACCTGCATCGGTTAGTCTGGTTTCAGGCAAGGGTAAATTGAATAAATGCCAATCATGGCTTTGCCTGTGTGCACTAGAGTTCTGAATTGATGCAGATACACTGCTGATTGCAATCTGGGCAAATCCCAAATGCAGACAAGACCTAAACTAATCATTTTAAAATAACACGAAGTTTGGTAACCTAATAGGGCTGATAGAAATGGATAAAATATTTCCTAGATATCTGGTACCTTTGTTTGTCAGTTTAGTTGTAATAGTGATTCAGTCCTCAGAACTGTATTTTGTGTAAAATTTCACAAGTGCCAACACTTTTCAGGAATCAGCTTGCAAAACCTAGTCTGAGCTTGAAGTTTTACAAGCAAATTCCAGGTAACCAAAGAACACAAACACACTTTTGGAACTCAACTGTGTTTAGATTAATGGAGAAAGGCATGTGTGTCCCCAGAACCACTGTGGATATTAATGGTGTGGAGGATGGTCTAATTATTCTGGGATACCTGGCTTATCTTCTGCCGCCCTGGCAAATGAAACCATTCACAGATGACTTGGACAAAAGGAAGGAACATTTTGAATAGCGGTGGAGAAGCTGCAGAATAGTGATCAAGTGTGCCATTTGAAATGTAGATTGACCTACTTATAGAATCCTTTGGATGCAGCAGGAAAAAAAATGTCCTCACCATTATAGCTGTGTGCTGTGTTCTGCACAATATTTGAGAGACAAGCAGGAAAACCTTAATGATGGGTGGGAGGCTGAGATACAGCAACTTGCTGGGCGGTTCAAGCAGCCAGCAAGGTATTCCATAGAAAATGCTAATAGCAGGGGTATATTTTGAGGGATGCCTATTGCTCATATTTTGAGTTTCAAGCTTCTACTTGTGTAGCTGCACAGTCAACTGCTAATTTGTGGGCGGGAGAGGGGGAAGAAAGGGTTAGGGTAGACTATGAGCAGCTCTGTATTGTTTATGGGCAGTGGAAATGGGACACTGCCTATATACTTCTGTAAAGCAATGTGGATTATTTTAGCTTTATTTAAAGGATTTTGTGTTACATGCAATGATGAGTCATAATGAACCAAAACTGATTTTAAAGAGTTTTTATGAAACAGTAAGAAAGCCAAAATTTTTATTGAACAGATACAATAACAATATTTTTTTATTTGAAAATACATTTACCAACACAATCTCCTTGCTTACTAACAAAAGGCAAATCTTTAAATAAAAGAATAGTGCAAACTAAACTGGAAGTGCAATAATGCAAACAGTGCAATAAATATATTTGAATGACCCTCCTTCTGTCTTAGAATGACACTTAGTGTTAAAATAAGGTTAGAAATCTGCATAATAGATTATAAACAAACATCCTTGAAGAAATTCCTCAGATCTGGACCTCTTTCCTCCTCACAAATTAGCACAGATTGGAGGGAAAGCCTGCACAAGTACAGCCAAAACTGCAGTTCTCTTGTCATGAGTCATCACTTGCTGAAATATACATTTAGCATGGCAGATAGTGGGTGGGACAACAGCAAACTGAAGCCAGAAAGCTTCATTGGAGTCTTATTACATCCCTATTGCTACCACTTCTTTTTGGATTTGTCAGCGAAACATCAAATTTCAAACATCATTTGTTACTAACTACAAATATAGGGAATGGGTCTGCAAAACAAAAAATCTGGCAGCTCATCTACTAACAAACAATATGAATGAATCTACTCAGTGTTCCATGTACTGCACTGGCTCTCCATTGAATCCAAGGTTCTAATTCTGATCTCCAAAGCCCACAGGGTCTGGCTGAGATTGGGATGCTCAGCATCTTCGGGAATGGACCCTGAATGGCCTGGGCCCTGGCTATCTCAGAGACCTTCTCTCTCTCTCTCTATGACCATCATATTCCCACAATGGCCATACTCCCCAGAAACAATGGAGTTAATTTGACAACAAAGTTGAGGCTGGTAAGATTAGGAGACAGTTTTCTTCTTCAGGGTAAAATATGCAAGGCTTATCTCATAGCTCTCTCACAACAACATTTATAAGAATGCACAAACAAGCAATAATATTTGCTATACACCCTTCCCTCCTTATCCTCCAAGAGGAGAACCGAAAGGATCAATTCCTTTAAGACTTCATGATGCACCCATATGGTTCTATAAGGCATTACGATACCATGGTGCATAATGGAGATAAATATCTAGTTAAATAGATGAGAGATACTGTAGGTTAGAGTAATGGAATGGGAAGTATAATGAAATGAAGAACCACATAAAAATCACATGACTTGTTACTCTTGAACAGCCTTGTACATTCATGAATACCATTTCATTAGTAACTACCAAACTACAATGCTTGTGAACAAGGAGTGTTTCTTTAATTTCCATGCTAACTTTGCCCTTTATTGATAAATCACTTACTGCGAATGTAAAAAAGAATGGGAGATGTTTAATGTACTCTTAAGACTGTTTTTCAAGATGATATTTTCTGCATGTTCTCTTAAACCCAATCCCTAAAAACTCAGTTGTACAGTACATTTAAATATGAATTAGTCTTATTTCTGAAGTAGTTTCCTTTAAAATCATGCTTACATTCAAAAATGAATATCACATTAGTACGCTCAGAAAATGGAGTGCAATCAGATTCTGAAAGCATTAACTGCTTACCCATGTTCTAATGGTTCATGCAAGGCGTCTTGTGGAGCCAGAACTCCTGGGTTCTCTTGCACTCCACAAGGGTGTTGAGAGCTTTAATTATCATAAAACATTTTGAGAGTCTTAGATGAAAGGTACAATAGACAGACAAGTGTTGTTATTAGTAAATATATAAATGCCTGTATAACATTTTACATTATTAAAGCCTGATCACAGATCCTTGCTCTTGTGAGGAAACTTTACTCAGAGGAACAGACTTTGTAAGATTTGACTCTCATACTGTGCCAAATACCTCTCTCTCTCTCTCTGTATGTGTGTGTACATATATATGTGTGTATACAGACATGTACACACACAGAGTTAGGTATACTTATAATTAGGGCTGTGAGTCAGTTAACTCGTGATTAACTCAAAAAGATTGATTGCAATTAGAAAATTCAACACAATTAATCACAGCTTTAATCACACTGCTAAATAGAATACCAATTGAAATTTATTACATATTTGCAGATTTTTTCTACATTTTCAAATATATTGATTTCAATTAAAACACAGAATACAAAGTGCACAGTGCTCACTTTTTTTTATTACAAATGTTTACACTGTAAAAATGGTAAAAGAAATAGTATTTCAATTTACCTCATACAGGTAACATAGTGCATTCTCTTTATCATGAAAGTGCAACTTACCAACGTAGAATTGTTGACATAACTGCACTCAGAAACAAAACTTTAGAGCCTACAAGTCCCTTCTTGTTCAGCCAATTGCTAAGACAAACAAGTTTGTTTACATTTATGGGAGATAATGCTGCCCGCTTTTTATTTACATCACATGAAAGTGAGAACAGGTGTTCAGATGGTACTTTTGTATCCAGCATTGCAAGGTATTTATGTGCCAGATATGCTAAACATTCATAGGCCTCTTCATGCTTTGGCCACCATTCCAAAGGATATGCTTCCATGCTAATGATGCTTGTTTAAAAATAATGCATTAATTACATTTGTGACTGAACTCCTTGGGGGAGAATTGTATGTCTACTGCTCTGTTTTACCACATTCTGCCATATATTTCATGCAATAGCAGTCCTGGATGATGACCCAGCACATGCTGTTTGTCATAGACGCTGACTCCAGGGGTGCTCCAGCCCCAGAGCACCCAAAGTGGAAAAATTGGTGGGTGCTCTGCAACCACCAAAGCCAAGCTCCCTGCCGTCCCCTGCCTTCCTCTCACCGGCTCACCTCCACCTCCTTCAGTGAGCACGCCATGTCCCTGATTCTCCTCCCAGGCTTGCCACCATGAAAGAGCTGTTTCGCAGTGTAACAAGCTGTGGGACAGAGAGGGGAGGAGCAGGAATGCAGTGCACTCAGGGAAGGAAGTGGGGAAGAGGCGGGGATATGGGGAAGAAGTCCAATGGGGCAGGGAGGGGGTGAAGTTGGGGCAGGGACTATGATGAAGGGATCGGAATGGGGGTGGGGCACAGGCAGAAGGGGCAGGGCAGGGGTGTAGCCAGGGCGGGGGCATGAGGGCATGAGCACCTACTGGCTCCAGGAGAAGTAGGCACCTATGCTGTTTGTTTTAAGAACACTTTCACTGCAGATTTGACAAAACACAAATAAGTTACTAATGTGAAATTTCCAGAGATACAGCACTTGACCCAAGGTTTAAGAATCTGAAGTGCCTTCCAAAATCTGAGGGAGGAAGTGGGGAGCAAGTTTCATAAGTCTTAAAGAGCAACACTGATGCAGAAACTACAGAACCTGAACCATCAAAAAAAGAAAACCAGCTGTCTGCTGGTGGCATCTGACTCAAATGGCAAAGATGAAAATGCATTGGTACTGCTTTGGATCATCAAACAGAACCTGCCATCAGCATGGACACATGTCCTCTGGAATGGGAGTTGAAGCATGAAGGGACATATGAATCTTTAGCACACCTGACACGTAAATATCTTGTGATGCCAGCGAAAACAGTACCATATGGACACCTCTTTTGACTTTCAGGTGACACTCTAAACAAGAAGTGGGTAGCATTATCTCCTGCAAATTTGAACACACTCATTTGTCTGAGCGATTGGCTGAACAAGTAGGACTGAGTGGACTTGTAGGCGCTACGGTTTTACATTGTTTTGTTTTTGAATGCAGTTATTTTTGTACATAATTCTACATTTGTAAGTTCAACTTTCACAGTAAAGAGACTACACTACAGTACTTGTATTAGGTGAATTGAAAAATACTATTTCTTTTGTTTTTTACAGTGATTTAACAGTGTGATTAATTGCAATAAATGTTTTTAATTGTGATAAATGTTGACAACCCTAATATACACACACACATACACAAATACAAAAGTATAAAAATAAATCATATCAATGATATCTTGATACACATGAACCTACTCTAATGTCACTAAAACTCCCAAATCTTCTGTTTCTGGTGATGACATACCATACAGACGTTCTAGTAGCTTAGTCCCCAGCTAAATACAACTGGCCATATTCTCTGCTGCAACCTGTGATTTCTGGGGTGCAATTCAGACCAATGTGGGGTTGTGACACCATTTTCCCTGCAATCCTGGGTCTCTTACAATGCTGTGCTGCTGCAGTTCCCAGCCTAGGATGCTCAGAACCAGCCTACAAGCATGCAGGTCCACACCCTGCAGTGTCAGTTTGCTAGACAGCCCTAGTTCAGCAGCTCTGTCTCCAACAGCTTGTCTACATCACCACAACCCCATTCTGGTTTTCACCAGCCTTGGTGACCAGCAAGGTGACCCCAACACACTCTCAGTCCTGAATTTATCCAAAACCATGTGCTCTGTAATGTCCAGCCCCCTCCTGGCAAGTTCAGAAAAATAAGGTTCATTAGTTCCTCTGAAGGCACAAAATGCACATCATAGTTTATTAAGTAATTACACACTTTCATTTAAACATAGCATTGAGTTGGTTTATAGTAAAAATAAAATGTATTAACAATAGGACATAGGTTAAGTGGTATAAAGTAAAAGGAATAAATTTAGAAAGGGTTACTAGCAAATAAAATCACATTTAAAAGTCAAAAACTTTAGCAAGGTACAGGCTTTGTGCAGGATGCTTATCCCACCTGTATTCAGTTCCCAGACACTTCAACCCTTCACTTGGCTGAAGGACGCATCATTCTTAGCTTGTAAGAGCTCTGTTCTCTTGTGTCTGTCTACTGATGGATGCCAAAGATGGCTTCCAACCTTGCTGACAGGGGCGACTCTAGGTATTTTGCTGCCCCAAGCACGGCAGGCAGGCTGCCTTTGGTGTCTTGCCTGCAGGAGGTCCCTGGTCCTGCGGATTCAGCGGCAGCCTGTGGGAGGTCCACCAAAGCTGTGGGACCAGCGGACCCTCCGCAGGCCTGCCGCTGAAGGCAACCTGCCTACCACCCTCGTGGTGACCGGCAGAGCACCCCCCGTGGCTTGCTGCCCCAGGCACACGCTTGGTGTGCTGGTGACTGGAGCCGCCCCTGCTCACTGGTATCTTCTAAAGTTCTGTGAATTTCTGGGTAACTGAGTTTTATGTAAATAGAGCTTCCATTGTTTTTGGTCACTATGCTTAATTTCATTGCAAACCAGTAGATAGCTGCTTTCTCTCCTGTTTGGGGGAAAGCCGGTTTCTTCCTTTTGGTCACAGACTGGAAGCATAAGTGCATTAATAACCCATATTTCCTCATATAGAAAACATACATTTTATAAGGTTATTAACCACCACTGTGTCATTAGCTTTCAGAAAAGACATCACTCCATAAACGCTTGTAATAATGGATATAGTCGATTCAATTGCTTGTCACTTGAGTCCCCCTCCCAGACTTTATAGGCCAGTAAGCCTTTGAAATGGATTCTTCTGAGGGTTACCCCTCAACATAAAGTTTATTCAAGCTGTGAGAGAGGTGACATGGAGTCTGGTGGGGATGGAAACTCCATGCTCTCTTCCCCACTTGGTAGCTTAATAGCTTTGTTTACCTAATATGTAAAAATGGACCTTCATTGTCTTTGCCTGAAGACTGGGCTGGTCAGAGAGAATCAAATACACATTCCTTTGTCTAAGGCAGACATGTTTACCAATTCCCACTGCATGCCTGGTTTGAAAACACTTTAGTCATAATTCTAGCATATATCCAGAACTCTTAATACACACCAAGTACATACATCACACAAGAATATTAATGATCCGGGAGTCATTAGTTTTCAAATGATACCTCACAAGGCATATTTTGTACAAAGATTACTACAATAGTGTGTCGGGTATGAATACAGGGTGCTTAGTGTCACACCATTTTTAAAAAAAAAAACACAGAAGGTGCAGGGGGCTATTAGGGACTCTCTGCCCAGCCCTGGATAGTTTAGAACAGCCTAAACTGCACCAGCTGGCTATGTTCCCCAACTGCTCAAATCCTTTGCACTCTGGCCACATGTCCTGCCAGCCCTCACCATCATTGCCAAGAGCTGTGGGAGGGAATAGGAAATAAAGGGAGAAATAGGGCTCTACTCCAGCTGGGCACATCCGCACTGGAAGGGCAGGATTACCTTCTGAATTGTCTTTGCTCCTTTTGCACTATCTAAGCAGTGGAAAGTGAGCTTAGTGGGTCTGAGAGTCTGATCCAAAGAGGAAAAATACAAGTTACTTTAATACACAAGGGCCCAATCCAAAATGCTTTGAAGTTAATGGCATCTGTCCATTGACTGCTGTAGGATTGAATTGGGACCTATATCCTTCAGCTCACACCAGGGAACACAAAAACTGAAATCAGAGAACTTACAAGTCATTTTAAAGGAGGAGGGCACAAAACCATGACTTTTTTTTTTAAACAAATGAGAAGAAACAGATGCTACAAAGCCTCATTTTTTCATTGTAACTTTATAAAAAACCTCATAGGATTGTACTAAACAGGAATTAGGGTTCATTTGTTCTACTTTCCTTCATGTAATATACGATGTCTTATTTACTATTAGTTTTATTTGGTACTGTGTAATTACTACGCAACGCTTCAGCTCAGCTTTAATCAAAAAGTTATTTTAGTCCAAAGACTGGAAAACTTGGGTTCTTTCAGAATATATTAGACAGCTAAAATATGAAATCAAAAGAAAACGAAGTTTTGGCCAACAGAAGCAAGTGACTCATTTCCTTGTGAAAACAACCAACGTTTATGTTACTCTGGGAATGCTGTTCACCATTCCAGAATAAAGTTTCTTTGCTCCCTTCAGAGCTTTTATGTATTCCTGTCACAGTCTGTTTCACAGTGACCTGACATTGAACCAAGTTATTTAGTTATTGACAAGAGACTGTAAACTTGCTTTAATTTAGATCTCTCCCAAGGATGAGCCTTGGACAGAATTTTTTTTTTGTTTACCATAATGTGGACTTCACATAAGAACTCTTGTTTCTGAAGCATATTGGAAAAATGAGACGCAAGGAATTTCTGATTGTGTATTGTCATAAAACAGAATTGCCAATCCTGCTATTACATTCACACAGTGCTACAACATGCCAAGATTCCAAAGGCTTGTTTTCTTAGGGAAATTGAATAAATCATAATGTGTAACTATATGCCAAATACAGTTTTTTAAAATCCAAATTTATCATCTTATTGTGAAATTAATCAGATGTTTCATGAGACTATCAGCATAATGGGGATGTAGAAACTCTGTTCTGTGGAATCTTATCTGCGCCCAAAAATTTTTACTAGGACAGCAGCTCTCTCAAATATTGATTCAATAGTTAGCGTGAAAGGAATAAAAAGTTCTAGGTTTAAAAACAAAGTAACAATTTGATATTTATTACCTAGATGCTTTGAGATATCTGTTTGAAAGCTGGAGATGGCAAATTGCTGCGCCATCTTGGAGACAGCCAATTTCCAAATGTTCTGCTTCTTACCTTTTTAAGCTGTTGCCTATGCATGGGAAGATTTCTCCAGAGTCTGGAGTTAAAAGGGAATAAAGGGGATTTTGCTGCTGAAGTTCTTTGCTTAGGCTGACAGGGAAGTTAATTTCAGTGTTATTAGAACAACACTCTCATAGGAAAGTTATGGGCATAACAGCCCTGAAATGCTCCATAGGAAAACTTCTACAGAACACATATGAGCAGATATATATTACTGCAAATTTCTCCTGAAGTAGCTGAAACTCATGGTCAAATTTAAAAAAACGGAGTAGCGTTTTCATATGCACGAGTGTATGTGCGAGGGGCTGCATCTACACATATATATTTTTATTTATTTGCATACTATATTGTTTGTGCAAACATGTTTGGGCATATCATAAGCATTCCCAAATCTGGACCTTAGCGTCCAGAAATCTGGGTGCCTGCATGAACCCCTCTAAGCTTTTACCAGCTTAGATCTGATCTCGCTGCCACCAGTCAAGAATTTCCAGTGTCTTGGCTCACTCTGGTCTCCCCAAAACCTTCCCTGGGGAACCCCAAGATTCAGGACTCTAAGTCTTACCACAAAGGGAAATAAACCATTCCCCCCACCTCTCTCCAACCCAGAATTTCCTCCCTG